>NC_091187.1:32739233-32861733 GCF_040958095.1 Procambarus clarkii
CGATCCTTGAGGTACTCCACTTGTTACTGTTCGCCAGTCCGACTTCTCGCCCCTTACCATTACCCTCTGGCTCCTTCCTGTTAGGTAGTTCTTCACCCATACTAGGGCCTTTCCGCTTACTCCTGCCTGCCTCTCAAGTTTGTATAGCAGTCTCATGTGCGGTACTGTATCAAAGGCCTTTTGGCAGTGAAGAAATTTGCAGTCTGCCCAGCCTTCTCTGTCCTGCCTTATCCTTGTGTGTGTGTGTGTGTGTGTGTGTGTGTGTGTGTGTGTGTGTGTGTGTGTGTGTGTGTGTGTGTGTGTGTGTGTGTGTGTGTGTGTGTGTGTGTGTAGTCACCTAATTGTACTCACCAAATTATGCTTGCGGGGGTTGAGCTTTGGCTCTTTGGTCCCGCCTCTCAACTGTCAATCAACTGGTGTACAGATTCCTGAGCCTACTGAGCTCTATCATATCTACATTTGAAACTGTGTATGGAGTCAGCCTCCACCACATCACTTCCTAGTGCATTCCATTTATTAACTACTCTGAAACTGAAAAAATTCTTTCTAACGTCTCTGTGGCTCATCCGGGTACTAAGTTTCCACCTGTGTCCCCTTGTTCGTGTCCCACCCGTGCTGAAGAGTTTGTCTTTGTCCACCCTGTCAATTCCCCTGAGAATTTTGTAGGTGGTTATCATGTCTCCCCTTACTCTTCTGTTTTCCAGGGATGTGAGGTTCAGCTCCTTTAGCCTTTCCTCGTAGCTCAATCCTCTCAGTTCCGGGACGAGCCTGGTGGCATACCGCTGAATCTTCTCTAACTTTCTCTGGTGTTTAACTAGGTATGGACTCCAGGCTGGAGCTGCATACTCCAGGATTGGTCTTACATAAGAGGTATACAGGGTTCTGAAAGATTCCTTACATAAGTTTCTGAAGGCAGTTCTTATGTTGGCTAGTCTAGCATATGCCGCTGATGATATTCTTTTGATGTGGGCCTCTGGGGACAGGTTCGGTGTGATATCAACCCCCAGATCCTTCTCTCTATTTGATTCTTGCAGGATTTCCCGTCCCAGATGATGCCTTGTGTTCAGCCTCCTGCTCCCTTCGCCTAATTTCATCACCTTACACTTTCCCGAGTTGAACTTCAGCAGCCATTTTCTAGACCATTCCTCCAGTTTATCCAGGTCATCCTGTAGTCTCTGTCTATCTTCATCCGTCTTGTGTGTGTGTGTGTGTGTGTGTGTGTGTGTGTGTGTGTGTGTGTGTGTGTGTGTGTGTGTGTGTGTGTGTGTGTGTGTGTGTGTGTGTGTGTGTGTGTGTGTGTGTGTGTGTGTGTGTGTGTGTGTGTGTGTGTGTGTGTGTGTGTGTGTGGTTTTCCAGGCTTTGATTCGGGGCTTTCAGAGCGAAATGCCTGCAAGGGAGTGGGTAGGAAAGGGAAGGGATGGGTAGGGAGGGGAAGGAAGGGGAAGGAAGCATTGGGTCTAGGTGCTAGTAACTCTGGTGGAGGTGAATGAAATGGAGATGACTGTAATGGTGGTGGTGATGGTGATCGTGGTGGTGGCGATGGCGATGGTTGTGGTGGTGGTTATGGTTGAGATGGTGGTAATGGTGGTGAGTGTGATGATGGTGATGGTGGTGGTTGTAGTGGTAGTGGTGGTGAGGATGATGGTTGTGATGATGGGTGTGGTGGGGTTGGTTGTAGTGTTAGTGGTGTTGGATGGGTGGTGGCTGTGATTGCATTGTTCACTGAAGAGCAACAATCAATAGACCAGTAGTTAAATTTGAGTATAAATCTGTCACTTCCTGTTTACACAGAGCTTGGCCGAGCTGAAGAAGTAGTTCACGGCCTTTTCAACCAAATAAATCAGTTTTTGAGAGAAAAGTCGTTTATTTCAGTCCTAAATACACCCGAGGTGTGTATGTATTCATTCCACATTAATAGCCTCTCACGTATAACATCCATGTGGTATTTTCTCTTATACAATATCATGCATATTGATTTTATCAATCATTCAAAAATCTTTCGATGATGCCGTTCAGACATCTAAACTGGTCAATCAGAAATCTGAACCTGCTAATCAGAAAACTGTATCAGCCATTCAGAACGCCAAGGCAGACAACCCGAACGCTCCTATAAAATATTCCTCGCCCATTCATCTAAGTCCAACACAAATTTAATCTAGCCATTGAATATATATATATATATATATATATATATATATATATATATATATATATATATATATATATATATATATATATATATATATATATATATATATATATATATATGTGTGTGTGTGTGTGTGTGTGTGTGTGTGTGTGTGTGTGTGTGTGTGTGTGTGTGTGTGTGTGTGTGTGTGTGTGTGTGTGTGTGTGTGTGTGTGTGTGTGTGTGTGTGTGTGTGAGAAAGCTGCATGAACACGCAAGCCATATATCACTAAGAACTCTTTGACCCGGCCAGAATTCGAACCCATGCCGTCCAGGATCAACCCTGAACGTACACAGTACCGTGACCACCGCACCAATGATCGTCTATAAGGATTGGTCAGTCATGGCGCTTATTAACTAAGCTCCCTGACTGACCAACCCCCGACGACACTCATGGATCCATTTGGGTACAGTTTTTCATCAAATTCTGGTGCATTCACGGGCCGCACTGAGTCTAACATATGTGAGAAAGCTGCATGAACACGCAAGCCATATATCACTTAGAACTCTTTGACCCGGCCAGGATTCGAACCCATGCCGTCCAGGATCACCCCTGGACGGATCCAGGATCCAGGAGGAAGGAGGAGGAGGGCGAGGAGGAAGGAGGAGTATGACGAGGAGGAAGTAGGAGGAGGAGGGCGAGGAGAAAGGAGGAGGGCGAGGAGTAAGAAGGAGGGCGAGGAGGAAGGAGGAGGAGGGCGAGGAGGAAGGAGGAGGAGGGCAAGGAAGAAGGAGTAGGACGAGGAGGAAGAAGGAGGAAAGAGGGCGAGGTAGAAGGAGGAGGAGGGCGAGGAGAAAGGAGGGCGAGGAGGAAGGAGGAAGAGGGCGAGGAGGAAGGAGGAGGAGGAGCGAGGAGGAAGGAGGTGGAATGAGGAGGGGGAGGAGGAAGAGGGCGAGGAGGAAGAAGGAGGAGGGCGAGGAGGAAGGAGGAGGAGCGAGGAGGAAGGAGGAGGAAGGAGAGGTGGAATGAGGAGGGGAAGGAGGAAGAGGGCGAGGAGGAAGGAGGGCGAGGAGTAAGGAACAGAATGAGGAGGAAGGAGGAGGAGGAGGGCGAGGAGGAAGAGTAGAAGATAGAGGAGCTCAAGGAGGAATTAAGGAGGAGATTGAGGGTTGAAGGGGAAGAGGAGAGGAGGGAAGAGAAGATGGGGAGGGAGAGTAACGGGACCTGTGTGAGGCATGGAGCGTATACACTGTAGGCCTACAGAGTTGCCATGACGTGTTAGAGTGCTTGATTAAACAGGCATGTCTTGGTAGATGACTATGGTGTGTTCATCTTCATCAAATACAGCAAGAAAAATTAAGATAAGATAATAATGTTTTGCATAACTTTATCTCCGATTTTACTAATGAATTAAATTAATATTATCAATTGAACACTGGTTGGTGAGGCAGCGATGGTTGTCGTGAGGGTCCCAACAGGCGAGGGTCAGTAGTAGCCAGCTGACCATCACCCGGGTGGGACAATGTTTATACCCTCGTGTAGTGGGATACAAGACACTCCGTACATTGACAACATCGCACACTAATATTTTTACCACTTCGGACACCAGCTTTGGACGTTTCGTGTGGGATATTTGGGTTTGATTCTGATTAATTAATAATTAAAATAGTAAATTAAATTACGAAGGACCACCCACTTTTAAAGTAAAGAGGGAAACTGAGAATTTCAGATCATTAGATAAAATTCTAGAGAAAACCAGTGACTATGGATATGACTAGAAAGTATGATCATAAGAATAATTAATGGGCTGTATTATTAAAGAAACAAACCTCAAACACCTACATTGGGGGGTTATTGCTGGAGGTAAGTACGTCCAGGAATCAGTGTGGTTCGTTCACTAATTCAATTAATAATAATCTAATCCTATGAATAATGCTGAATATAATATTATTCATATAAAGAAGAACATGAATATGAACATAGTAATGAGTTACAGTAAATCACACATTATGTTAAACATTCTGAATGTATCAAATTGCTAGAATATGGATAAAAAAAAATAAGCCTTAGCTTGTAGTAGGTTCCTTTAGATAACCCTGGAAGTCCTCTTAATCTCCAAGTCTGGTACACTGTCGAATGGCACGGTTAACATGGAGAAGACAGCATGAGGAATTCGTCTCTCGAGCTGCAAGATAAATAACTACCAGTAGCAATTGATTTAACTACTCAATTCATATTCAAGATTATTGATATCTACAGATGGAATTCTAATCACCTGTTATTAGGTGTTATCTTGCCGCGTGACGAACAATCACCCCGCTATTATTAAACCTGTAAATGATGCATCAAATAAAGGGTACTTAGCTGTGGGCACTGTATAAGTATTAAGATTGCCGTAATTTCGCATCCCAGGCTCCGGTGAACCTATCCTGGATTGATGCGTTTCAAGCTGGCTGATCACGTGTCGTCAGGAACCAAGTCTAGGGGTCCCTCATTTAACACCAGCACTAGTTGAAGATATTATCTGCAAGGTCGTTCACGCCTCACAGTGGCCGCTTTCATCTGCGGATGAATAACACCTGCCCGATTTGCTGGGCAATGGCGTCGTTTATGAGTACGGTAAGTACAGTTCTGCTTCCTTCCGGCTCTGCACGTGTCCGCGTACCGACTGTAAGGGATGGCGTCCCTCCAACCCACGCCGAGTCGACGTTCATAACACAAATTATTGTCTTGGACATTAATATTTCTCGCATTCGCGCTTGAAACTCTAAAGACTGGACGGGTTTATTATTTAGAGGAACGAAATATTATTATTTAACTATTTAAGAATAGTAAATATATAAGGGAGAGGAATTAATGTCTCCCCATGGCATTCATTGATGACGTTAACACTATCGCGAGGTAGACGCTATGATTCTAACGCTCTATTCGGCTTTTAGTTAGAGAACAATTCGTCTGCAATCAGTTGTCATACAGAATGCTTTAATTATGGAGAATCGTATTTAATTCTCACACAAATTGAATATAATGTGTTTTACTGTAAAGAAATCTGACGCAATACTGGCGTCAGGTGACGTGAGAATTCTAGCCTAATGCACAGATGAATTATTAGTACATGAGAATTCTACGAGTTGTTAATTTTACTTACTACAATATTAAGTATGGTTAGTAATAAGTAATGAGAATACAACAATGCTGTATTCGATGTTGGAAATATCTAACATTTCGCATATGTGTACGTGTTTCATATTAAAACGAATATATAATGCTATTAACAATTAAAATCTTCTACTTAACAGGCATATAGTTATTAAATGAAGTTTAGTGATGTAATAGGCATAATCCGGAATTGGTAAGGACGCCGCCCGCCAGCGTAAACACAACACACCCGAATGCCCACAAACACGATTCAACGCACAAAACACAACACGTCTGTCAGTTTTTGGATAAACTCCTTTTATATAAATTATGTGATAGTTATACTTGTATAAAATGATAACTATTATAGGTAGGCGCCTAATATTTAATATTAATCAATAAAAAAGAAGTCAGAAGCCACACGCCTGCCTGTACATGTCTTTTGTGTAAAAGTATTTTGGGCGCTCATGTACATGTGCGCTAGCTGGCGTTCACAACTGTTCTCGCCTACAAGCATTAGAATTAAACAAACGAATTTATTTTTTCATTTATATACAAGAAGAGAAGGCTACCCTTGAGTCTGCAATATTCATCTGATCATTGGACTCCCATTTGTTCCTCATTGCTTTATCTTACTATTATTGAATGTAAATAACCGTATTATGCAATTTCAATTTCTTCTATTTCTTTCTTTATTATGCACCCCATACCCATCCCGTGGGCGGTGGTGTAAAGGATTACAGAGCCACATAATCGGTTCAGGAACTGAACCCTCTAGTTCGTTTAGCTAAGCAAATAACAATGTTTGACACTAGTTACAAAGTTATTAATGTTGTATACACATCTACACACATACACACACACACACACACACACACACACATATATATATATATATATATATATATATGACAATGTCAGACCACGGAGGAAAAATGAAACAGGAAATTTTCCTTAAGTACTTTCGTATATTAAATACATCTTCAGAAGGTCGAATTTAATATACGAAAGTACTTAAGGAAAATTTCCTGTTTCATTTTTCCTCCGTGGTCTGACATTGTCACATTCTTAATCACGTGTTTATTTTCGTGATATACACACACATATATATATATATATATATATATATTATATATATATATATATATATATATATATATATATATATATATATATATATATATATATATATATATATATATATATATATATATGTCGTACCTAGTAGCCAGAACGCACTTCTCAGCCTACTATGCAAGGCTCGATTTGCCTAATAAGCCAAGTTTTCCTGAATTAATATATTTTCTCTATTTTTTTTCTTATGAAATGATAAAGCTACTTATTTCATTATTTATGAGGTAAAAAAAAATTTATTGGAGTTAAAATTAACGTAGATATATGAGCGAACCTAACCAACCCTACCTAACCTAACCTAACCTATCTCTATAGGTTAGGTTTGGTTAGGTAGCCGAAAAAGTTAGGTTAGGTTAGGTTAGGTAGTCGAAAAAACATTAATTCATGAAAACTTGGCTTATTAGGCAAATCGGGCCTTGCATAGTAGGCTGAGAAGTGCATTCTGGCTACTAGGTACGACATATATATATATATATATATATATATATATATATATATATATATATATATATATATATATATATGTCGTACCTAGTAGCCAGAACTCACTTCTCAGCCTACTATGCAAGGCCCGATTTGCCTAATAAGCCAAGTTTTCCTGAATTAATATATTTTATATAATTTTTTTCTTATGAAATGATAAAGCTTCCCATTTCATTATGTATGAGGTCAATTTTTTTTATTGGAGTTAAAATTAACGTAGATATATGACCGAACCTAACCAACCCTACCTAACCTAATCTAACCTATCTTTATAGGTAAGGTTAGGTTAGGTAGCCAAAAAAAGCTAGGTTAGGTTAGGTTAGGTAGGTTAGGTAGACGAAAAAACATTAATTCATGAAAACTTGGCTTATTAGGCAAATCGGGCCTTGCATAGTAGGCTGAGAAGTGAGTTCTGGCTACTAGGTACGACATTTATATATATATATATATATATATATATATATATATATATATATATATATATATATATATATATATATATATATATATATATATATTAGTATATTTTGGTAGCAGTCTTTCCTGTAGACATATATTATTAAATATGACTTAAAAAGTAAGATTAATAATTCTAACACGAATTTTCTCAATCTTTCGTACATTTCTTTTCACTGTTGGAGGTAAATCAAAAATCAATTCTCCAAAATTCATTTTTATTTCTAGTCTGACGCGACACGAGCGCGTTTCGTAAAACTTATTACATTTTCAAAGACTTTAGTTTACAAATACACAACTGAATAGAACTTACGCATCTCCGATTTTATATCTACATTTGAGAGAGGTGGATGGGGTGAGGTGGCATTAATAGGGTATTAATTTCATCAACACAAGACAGAACAAGAGGTGGCATTAATAGGGTATTAATTTCATCAACACAAGACAGAACACGAAACAATGGGTATTGAATAGAAGTGATTGTAGAAAGCCTATTGGTCCATATTTCTTGATGCTTCTATATTGGAGCGGAGTCTTGAGGTGGGTAGAATATAGTTGTGCATTAATTGGCTGTTGATTGCTGGTGTTGACTTCTTGATGTGTAGTGCCTCGCAAACGTCAAGCCGCCTGCTATCGCTGTGTCTATCGATGATATCTATCTATCTAGTAAACAACACAGAAAGCTGTGGAAAAGAAGTTCCTGTAAAATAGTCTAATAGGGGGTATAGGGTATAGGTGTTGTGTTATTTGTCTCTTCAGAGGTTGCATGGCGTTTCACTTTCCTTCTTATGATGTCTTCGACGAAACCATTGGAGAAGCCGTTGTTGACTAGGACCTGCCTTACCCTACAGAGTTCTTCTGTAGGTTCTTCAGAGTGAAGAACTCTGTAGGGTAAGGCAGGTCCTAGTCAATAACGGCTTCTCCAATGGTTTCGTCGAAGACATCATAAGAAGGAAAGTGAAACGCCATGCAACCTCTGAAGAGACAACTAACACAACACCTATACCCCCTATTAGACTATTTTACAGGAACTTCTTTTCCACAGCTCATAAAACGGAGGAAAGGGTCCTGAAAGATATTGTTAATAGAAACGTTATCCCTACAGACAAAAATCAGAGGATACAACTGACGATTTACTATAAAACCAGAAAAACGGCCAGCCTACTCATGAGAAACTCTCCAGACACAAAACAGAACGCTTTAAAAGAGACTAACGTCGTCTATGCCTTCAAATGCCCTCTTGGGGACTGTAAGCTAAAAAAAAACCAGTATATAGGCAAGACAACAACATCTCTTTCTAGGCGTTTAACGATGCATAAGCAACAGGGCTCCATTAAGGAACATATAATCTCTTCCCACAACCAAACCATCGCCAGAGAAATCCTAGTAAACAACACAGAAATCATCGATAGATACAGTGATAGCAGGCAGCTTGACGTTTGCGAGGCACTACACATCAAGAAGTCAACACCAGCATTCAACAGCCAATTAATGCACAACTATATTCTACCCACCTCAAGACTCCGCTCCAATATAGAAGCATCAAGAAATATGGACCAATAGGCTTTCTACAAACACTTCTATTCAATACCCATTGTTTCGTGTTCTGTCTTGTGTTGATGAAATTAATACCCTATTAATGTCACCTCTTGTTCTGTCTTGTGTTGATGAAATTAATACCCTATTAATGCCACCTCACCCCATCCACCTCACTCAAATATAGATATAAAATCGGAGATGCGTAAGTTCTATTCAGTTGTGTATTTGTAAACTAAAAGTCTTTGAAAATGTAATAAGTTTTACGAAACGCGCTCGTGTCGCGTCAGACTAGAAATAAAAATGAATTTTGGAGAATTGATTTTTGATTTACCTCCAACAGTGAAAAGAATGTACGAAAGATTGAGAAAATTCGTGTTAGAATTATTAATCTTACTTTTTCGGTCATATTTAATAATATATGTCTACAGGAAAGACTGCTACCAAAATATACTAATATATATATATATATATATATATATATATATATATATATATATATATATATATATATATATATATATATATATATGTATATATACGTATACATATATACATACACATACATATTTAATCACCCACACAAATACACACATCAATAATCTTTGTGTCACAAGTGATCAACAAGAGGCTCACAACAGTCACTATACAAGGCACTTTACATCTATAGTGAGTCGCACAGTTACTAGTCGTGCTGCACACCCACCCACCTGGGCGGCAGCTTTACAGTCATGTGCATGCATTACCTACAGTAAGCAAATTTTGGATACTTCGCTAAGATTTCGGGTAGCACATCATTATGAATGAAGTACTTACACATTTCATTATGCAACTTTAATAAAGTTGTCCTTCAGCATTTTGTGGTGTTCAGCTACCCTTATCTTCTGTATGTTCCTCACATTACCAGTATACACAAACATTGACATGTAGGGATATAGACTCTCAGGTAAGTTAGTAATTTAAATGCACAGTAGCAGTCTTAGGCGTTCAATCCCTGACCGCCGTCCAAGTGGTTTGGCATCATTCCTCCCCATCCCATCCCAAATCCTTATCCTGATCCCTTCTCAGTGTTAAATAGTTGTAATGAACAGGCACTTGAGATTAATATATATATATATATATATATATATATATATATATATATATATATATATATATATATATATATATATATATATATAGACGCATGGCCCAGGGGCCATGCGTCTCAGACGCCTTGGGAACAAAGAGGTATATATATATATATATATATATATATATATATATATATATATATATATATATATATATATATATTTATATATATATATATATATATATATATGTCGTACCTAGTAGCCAGAATGCACTTCTAGGCCTACTATGCAAGGCCCAATTTGCCTAATAAGCCATGTTTTCATGAATTAATTGTTTTTCGACTACCTAACCTACCTAACCTAACCTAACCTAACTTTTTCGGCTACCTAACCTAACCTAACCTATAGAGATAGGTTAGGTTAGGTTAGGTAGGGTTGGTTAGGTTCGGTCATATACCTACGTTAATTTTAACTCCAATAACAAAAAATTGACCTTATACATAATGAAATGGGTAGCTTTATTATTTCATAAGAAAAAAATTAGAGAAAATATATTAATTCACGAAAACTTGGCTTATTAGGCAAATTGGGCCTTGCATAGTAGGCTGAGAAGTGCGTTCTGGCTACTAGGTACGACATATATATATATATATATATATATATATATATATATATATATATATATATATATATATATATATATATATATATATATATATATATATATATATATATATATATATATATATGCGAACAAGCCTGAATGGTCCCCAGGACTATATGCGAATGAAAACTCACACCCCAGAAGTGACTCGAACCCATACTCCCAGAAGCAACGCAACTGGTAACTACAGGGCGCCTTAATCCGCTTGACCATCACGGCCGTCAAAAGGAAGTGATAGCCGAGGCTATTTGAGCCACTTCCCCGACGGCAACTCGGATGGTAATCTTGGGCATAGCATTTCACCAAATCACCTCATTCTTTGGGGCACACGTGAGGAACACAAATGCGAACAAGCCTGAATGGTCCCCAGGACTATATGCGAATGAAAACTCACACCCCAGAAGTGACTCGAACCCATACTCCCAGAAGCAACGCAACTGGTAACTACAGGGCGCCTTAATCCGCTTGACCATCACGGCCGTCAAAAGGAAGTGATAGCCGAGGCTATTTGAGCCACTTCCCCGACGGCAACTCGGATGGTAATCTTGGGCATAGCATTTCACCAAATCACCTCATTCTTTGGGGCACACGTGAGGAACACAAATGCGAACAAGCCTGAATGGTCCCCAGGACTATATGCGAATGAAAACTCACACCCCAGAAGTGACTCGAACCCATACTCCCAGAAGCAACGCAACTGGTAACTACAGGGCGCCTTAATCCGCTTGACCATCACGGCCGTCAAAAGGAAGTGATAGCCGAGGCTATTTGAGCCACTTCCCCGACGGCAACTCGGATGGTAATCTTGGGCATAGCATTTCACCAAATCACCTCATTCTTTGGGGCACACGTGAGGAACACAAATGCGAACAAGCCTGAATGGTCCCCAGGACTATATGCGAATGAAAACTCACACCCCAGAAGTGACTCGAACCCATACTCCCAGAAGCAACGCAACTGGTAACTACAGGGCGCCTTAATCCGCTTGACCATCACGGCCGTCAAAAGGAAGTGATAGCCGAGGCTATTTGAGCCACTTCCCCGACGGCAACTCGGATGGTAATCTTGGGCATAGCATTTCACCAAATCACCTCATTCTTTGGGGCACACGTGAGGAACACAAATGCGAACAAGCCTGAATGGTCCCCAGGACTATATGCGAATGAAAACTCACACCCCAGAAGTGACTCGAACCCATACTCCCAGAAGCAACGCAACTGGTAACTACAGGGCGCCTTAATCCGCTTGACCATCACGGCCGTCAAAAGGAAGTGATAGCCGAGGCTATTTGAGCCACTTCCCCGACGGCAACTCGGATGGTAATCTTGGGCATAGCATTTCACCAAATCACCTCATTCTTTGGGGCACACGTGAGGAACACAAATGCGAACAAGCCTGAATGGTCCCCAGGACTATATGCGAATGAAAACTCACACCCCAGAAGTGACTCGAACCCATACTCCCAGAAGCAACGCAACTGGTAACTACAGGGCGCCTTAATCCGCTTGACCATCACGGCCGTCAAAAGGAAGTGATAGCCGAGGCTATTTGAGCCACTTCCCCGACGGCAACTCGGATGGTAATCTTGGGCATAGCATTTCACCAAATCACCTCATTCTTTGGGGCACACGTGAGGAACACGTCGTACCTAGTAGCCAGAACGCACTTCTCAGCCTACTATGCAAGGCCCAATTTGTCTAATAAGCCAAGTTTTCATGAATTAATGTTTTTTCGACGACCTAACCTACCTAACCTAACCTAACCTACCTTTTTCGGTTACCTAACCCAACCTAACCTATAAAGATAGGTTAGGTTAGGTTTGGTAGGGTTGGTTAGGTTCTGACATATATCTACGTTAATTTTAACTACAATAAAACTAAATTGACCTCATACATAATGAAATGGGCACCTTTATCATTTCATAAGAAAAAAATTAGAGAAAATATATTAATTCAGGAAAACTTGGCTTATTAGGCAAATCGGGCCTTGCATAGTAGGCTGAGAAGTGCGTTCTGGCTACTAGGTACGACATATATATATATATATATATATATATGTCGTACCTAATAGCCAGAACGCACTTCTCAGCCTACTATTCAAGGCCCGATTTGCCTAATAAGCCAAGTTTTCATGAATTAATGTTTTTTCGTCTACCTAACCTACCTAACCTAACCTAACCTAGCTTTTTTTGGCTACCTAACCTAACCTTACCTATAAATATAGGTTAGGTTAGGTTAGGTAGGGTTGGTTAGGTTCGGTCATATATCTACGTTAATTTTAACTGTAATAAAAAAAATTGACCTCATACATAGAGAAAAGGGTTGCTTTATCATTTCATAAGAAAAAAATTATAGTAAATATATTAATTCAGGAAAACTTGGCTTATTAGGCAAATCGGGCCTTGAATAGTAGGCTGAGAAGTGAGTTCTGGCTACTAGGTACGACATATATATATATATATATATATATATATATATATATATATATATATATATATATATATATATATATATATTATTTTATTAGACCAGTATATATTATTAGTTTATACTAGTATATATATATATATATATATATATATATATATATATATATATATATATATATGTCGTACCTAGTAGCCAGAACGCACTTCTCTGCCTACTATTCAAGGCCCGATTTGCCTAATAAGCCAAGTTTTCATGAATTAATTGTTTTTCGACTACCTAACCTACCTAACCTAACCTAACCTAACTTTTTCGGCTACCTAACCGAACCTAACCTATAGAGATAGGTTAGGTTAGGTTAGGTAAGGATGGTTAGGTTCGGTCATATTTCTACGTTAATTTTAATTCCAATAACAAAAAATTGACCTCATACATAATGAAATGGATAGCTTTATCATTTCATAAGAAAAAAATTAGAGAAAATATATTAATTCAGGAAAACTTGGCTTAATAGGCAAATCGGGCCTTGCATATTAGGCTCAGAAGTGAGTTCTGGCTACTAGGTACGACATATATATATATATATATATATATATATATATATATATATATATATGTATACATATGTATACATATATATATATATATATATATATATATATATATATATATATATATATATATATATATATATACATATATATATATATATATATATATATATATATATATATATATATATATATATATATATATATATATATATATATAACATATAGGGAAGGGAGTACCACCTCTGGCTGGAAGAAGGGGGACCCATAGCCTCGGAGGAAACCACACATAACGCATTGGAGGGAATGTAGGTCCCCTCCAATACAGTTTCTCTGTGCTTTTCTCCTACCACCCCCTTCTCTTTTTTTTTTTTTTTTTTTTCTTTATTGTGTATTTAAAGGTTACAAAACATACAAGACAAATGCCTAAAGGTTATGGATCTCTTGAAGCTCCTCCGCTTCTGGACAGGAACCGAGGACGCAGCAAGCATTTCCCCTCTGGATCGCCACACTGAGACGCTGAAACAAAAAACTGGAAGCCCTTGGGTCTCTGGTGACGTCAATGAGCTTGGAACCCAATTCCTTGAGAAATCCCAAGGCACTCTTGCCCCAGGGGCCATGCGTCTCAGACGCTATGGGAACAAAGAGGTATTGACCTTCCAGTCGCCTGTACTTGAGTGATTTTGCTGTTTCCCTGTGGTTGGCCGCCCCACCTGCTTGATCAGCTCCGAAGTGTACATAGGTGTCAGCCAGGGTGGATACACATGTGTAGTCCTACACCAACTGTCTGCCCTCCTTCCATGAGTATATGGTGATGCCATCAGGGCGAAGTGCAGGAAAATCTGGGTTTTGGACCCCTAGGATGCGAGGTTCTCTCTCCGCTGGGCACCTAGCTGAGACGAGGCTTCTCTTGATGATGTCATTGACCTCGTTGTGTCTTGCATGCCAGCCCTTTGTGCTTCCGCAATGCAACCCATGCAGTCCGTATTGGTCTGCTTCCACCCTGTTGCAAATACACTTGTATTCAGTGTGAATTGGGGCACCAAGGCGGAGGGCCACTGCTACACGAAGGGATTCTGGATCTAGGCGCGTGCCCATTGCTGATATATATATATATATATATATATATATATATATATATATATATATATATATATATATATATATATATATATATATATATATATATATATATATATATATATAATTATACCAGTATAATCTAATAATATATACTGGTCTAATAAAATAATTAGACCAGTTAATACTCTCACTCGTTGTGTTAGGATATGTTAGCTTGATAAAACTGACTGTTCATTGTTGAGAAATGTGTTAACAAACAATATATCTGACTTATCATGACTGTAGCTTGCTTAGCAAAAGGAACTTTATTAAATTTGGGTTCAGTTTAACTACCGCTCAATGGATGAGTAATTGGGGCATAATAAAGGAACTATGCTGATAAAATGAAAGATGGGAAAACAACGTTAGAGAAATAAACTCGAGAGATGTTTTCATGTTAACCCGAAAATTATTTGAGGAGCAAGACGGACTGCGGGTCAGGCAATTGTTCCCCATGCTATCGTGATGGGGGATCAGCCATTATACGTGTTAATGACTCCTGTATAGTTGTGTAGTTAAGGATAACAGGGTAAAGGGGTAATGGGCATTGTGGTTGATTGTTCTACCTGGGAATCCTCCACTGTTTTATATCTTATGTATGTATGTATGTACTAACCTAGTTGTGGTTGCGGAGGATGAACTTTGGCTTTTTGGTCCCGCCTCTTAACCGTCAATCAACTGATGTACAGATTCCTGAGCCTACTGGGCTCTGTCACATCTACATTTGAAACTGTGTATGGTGTCAGCCTCCACCACATTACTGCCTAATGCATTCCATTTATTAACTACTCTGACGCTGAAAAGTTCTTTCTATAATCTCTCTGTGGCTCATTTGGGTACTCAGCTTCCACGTGTATCCCCTTGTGCATGTACCACATGTGTTAAATAAATGTATGTATGCAAGGGGAGAGAGAGAGAGAGAGAAAGAGATGAAGACCGAGACAGAGAAATAGATATAGACAGAGTCAGTGAGAGAATGTTAGACACAGAGAGGGATAGATAAGAATATGCGAAGTCAGTGAGAATGACAGAGATAGAGCGAGGAAAGAGACAGAGGCTGACACAGAGAATGGCAGAAACGAGGAGAGGCAGAGAAAGAGGGACAGGCACAGGAGCAGAGGGACAGGGCCAGAGGAGGGGCGGGGGAACAGAGGGGGGGAGTGGGAAAGAGAGGGCGACAAGGACAGAAGGAGACAGGGACGGAGAGGGGGACAGGGACAGAGACAGAGGGGCAGGAGCAGAGGGACAGCGACAGAGGGACAGGGTCAGAGAGGGGGACCGGGGGACTGAGGGAGGAGAGGGGGGCAGGAGACCAAGAGAGAGGGGACAGAGAAGAGACTGGGGACAGAAAGAGGGGGCAGGGGGACAGAGAGAGGGACAGGGACAGACAGAGAAGGACAGGAACAGAGGGACAGGGACCGGGTCAGAGAGGGGGACAGGACAGAAAGAGGGACAGGGGGCAGAGATAGAGACAGGGGAAGAGAGACAGGGACAATGGGACAGAGATGGATAGGGGGACTGGAGGAAAGGGAGGGGGACAGATGAAGGACAGCGGACAGAAAGAGTGGGCAGGGGGACAAAGAGGTACAGGGGACAGAGAGAAGGACAGGGGGACAGAGATGGACTGGGGGACATAGAGGGACAGGGGGACAAAGATGGACAGGGGGACAAAGATGGACAGGGACAAAGATGGACAAGGGGGACAGGAGGAAAGGGGGGGGGGGGAGACAGGTGGTAGGAGGAGACAGGTGGAAAGGGGGGAGATGTATGAGGGGGGAATGTTTGCGGAAGATGGAGAAGGGGGTATTTAGAACGGTAAGTTAGAGAGGGGACAACTAAGGCGCAGCATTGAAAAGCAAATGAGCATCATTGCAATAGCAGGAGCCACGCACATCTTCAGCCTGCGTTGTTGAGACATTGTCAATTAAGCGGTGTCCAATAACAGTATCTTCGGTATTTAAGCGATACCTTTAAAAATACTAAAAGATATTAATCCAGATATTAATCCCCTTGTGCAACGCACACAAGAGGCAACAGGTTCTAGCTCTACAAGCGGCAATATAAAATAGAGAACAGGCGATTGTTTTCACTCATAGTGTAATAAACCCACGGACCCACCCACCCGCTGAAGCCGTAAATGCCACGACATTACGTCCGTTTAAAATTAAGCCGGAAAAATCCTCAGGTATGTGGAGGATGTGGGAGGCCTTTGATCAACCGCCAACTTCCTGCCCCGGGGCCATCAGCCCTCAAGTGTGCCCTCAGCCAAATTCATGTGAAACATGTATGTGTGTGTACTAAATATTTTAATTTATTATTTCCAAGATTTAGCTGTTAGCTCTTGGACCCCGCCTTTCTAAGCGTCGGTTGTCTAATGTACCGACTCTCGGCCTCTTTTCCTCCATCATATCTAAACAACATATATTTTTATCTAACACACACACATCCCCAGGATGCAGCCTCTAGCAGCTTTCTGATTTCCAGGTTCCTATTTACTGCAAGGTGAATAGAGGCATTACTGTGTGTATGTTTGTGTGTGTGTGTACGTGTGTGTGTTTGTGTATATACTCACCTAGTTGTGGTTGCGGGGGTTGAGCTCTGGCTCTTTGGTCCCGCCTCTCAACTGTCAATCAACTGATGTACAGATTCCTGAGCCTACTGGGCTCTTATCATATCTGCATTTGAAATTGTGTATGGAGTCAGCCTCCACCACATCACTGCCTAATACATTCCATCTATTAACTACTCTGACACTGAAAAAGTTCTTTCTAACATCCCAGTGGCTCATTTGGGTACTAAGTTTCCACCTGTGTCCCCTTGTTCGCCTACCACCCGTGTTAAACAGTTTATCTTTATGTACCCTATCAATTGCTCTGAGAATTTTGTAGGTAGTGATCATGTCTCCCCTTACTCTTCTGTCTTCCAGTGTCATGAGGTGCATTTTTCGCAGCCTGTCCGCGTAACTCATACCTCTTAGTCCTGGGACTAGTCTATTGGCATACCACTAAACTTTTTCAAGCTTCGCCTTGTGCTTGACAAGGTGTGTGTGTGTGTGTGTGTACGTGTGTAACACACACGTACTTATGTGGTACGTGTGTACTACATAACTGTAAGGCGTTTGCTGAATTAGAAAAGTCGGCTAGCAGTCCACCCTTAACGACACAATTAAATCATTACATAAAAAATACGTGGCTGTGCAACAGTGTGTGGGAATTGGGGAACTGGTGTGCATTCAGACGACTGGTGAGGACCAACAATGACGTAGAAGGATGGTACCAGCGTCTGAATCAAAGGGCAGTGAGGGACAACTTGGCTTTATATATTTTAATCCCCTTACTGTACCGTGAGGCGTCCCTGGTAACCTTGCAATATCAACTGGTTTCTTATCAAAAGCTGAAGTCCAGTCGCCGCAAGGGCAATAAAGAGAAACAGGAACATTTGTGGAAGCTTTGGGACCATTACGAGGAAAAACAGATAAGCACCTCACAGTTCCTCAAGGAATGTTCGCGTTTTATCCCAGGAAGTGCCTGAACTAGAATTAGAAAACAGCAGTCTGTTTACTGGTTGTTATTTAACTTAAGTTAGTTGTAAATGATAATGTAAAAATAGCCACTGAGAACTGATGAGTTGGCCAAGACTTTTGCTCGTAAAGATGGAATTGATTACCAACTAGGACTGCCTTTGAGCAGCCTGAGGGCAGCAATATCCCAGGAACATCAACTAAATTTCGGAGACTTGAGGCAAAGTGAAATTCACACCAGTTACTCCATCTATCATCATTCTATTATGCAGGAAGAACCGCACGTCTATGGGTCATCCAATAATGTTAGCAGACTTCTAGATGTTACCATTGCTAGGCTTAGGCTCGGCTACAAGTACCTCTGGCAGTTTGTAACATCTGCTGATGTAGATTTGACTAAATATAAACTCTGTCAGCAGAACTATTCGCATACTTTGCGTCATTATATAATGGAATGTGAAAAAATCGCGGAATTTAGAGATAACACCATCAATAGTGTCCAAGAAATGTGTAAGTACTTCATTCATAATGATGTGCTGCTCGAAATCTTAGCGAAGTATCCAAAATTTGCTTACTGTAGGTAATGCATGCACATGACTGTAAAGCTGTCGCCCAGTTGGGTGGGTGTGGGGCACATGACTGTAAAGCTGCCGCCCAGTTGGGTGGGTGTACAGCAAGACTAATAACTGTGTGACTCACCATAGATGTAAAGTGCCTTGTATAGTGACTGTTTTGAGCCTCTTGTTGATCACTTGTGGCACAAAAGATTATTGATGTGTGTATTTGTGTAGGTGATTAGAAATGTATGTGTATGTATATATGTATACGTATATACATGTACACACTCTCATACATACATGTACATTTATTTATTTATTTATGTATTTATTTATTTATATATATATAAGAAGGTACATTGGGTTTGTGAGAATACATTGGATAGTACAGTATTTACATTCTTGTAAAGCCACTTGTACGCGCAGCGTTTCGGGCATGTCCTTAATCTAGCAGATAATTTTAAGTAGGTAATTTCAATCAGAATTGATAATTGATAAAGATACATTACAAGAGAAAAATGAGATGAGAGAGATAAGTAAGTATATTAAAGCACATTGTTATATTAAAGCTCTGATTGATTACATTGACAGCTTGATTAGTAATTTAAACAAGATTAATAGACACCATACAGCAGATTGACAGCACATATAAGACAGCAATGATCACAATGGTAAAGATGTTCAGATTGGGTACATAAAGATTGGGAGACTGGGTAGCAAAAGATACAGATAAACAAGATTTATAAACACCATACAACAGATTGGGAGCACATATAAGAAAACAGCAATGATCACAATGGTAAAGATGTTCAAATTGGGAACATAAAGGTTGGGAGATTGGGTAGCAATTGATACAGTGCAATGTTAAGGCAAAAAGTGAAAAACTATGAAGATGAAATAGGTACTTTTTAGTATTGATTTTGAATGATATAAAAGTTGGACAGTTGACCAGACCACACACTAGAAATTGAAGGGACGACGACGTTTCGGTCCGTCCTGGACCATTCTCAAGTCGATTGTGATGGGGAGGTAGGGACAGGCAGGCAACCTATGTTGATGACATTTTTGCTTTATGGCCTCATGACTTAATCTTTTCCAGCCTTTCCTCGCCTCTCTTAACAATCTGGCTCCTTCTATCCATTTCAAAGTTGAGTGGGAATCTAATTCCCTCCTTCCTTTTCTTGATGTTCATGTTCACAGCTCTGTGTCTGGGTTCTCTTTCTCTGTCTACCGTAAACCCATGCATAGTGGCATGTACATTCACTTCTTTTCCTACCATCCTCTTTCTGTTAAGAAAAGTGTCCTCGTCTTTCTCTTCCTCTGTCCTCGTCTTTCTCTACGCATCAGCGACCCTCAGTTTCTTGATTCTGAAATTGCCTTTATCTACAAATCATTCTCTCGCCTTGGTTATCCTTTGCATTTCATCAACTGTGCCCACTCTCAAGCTAAACGAAATTTCTTTCATCCTAAACCTGCTTCCAACACTAGTAGCACTGTACTATGTCTTCCCTTCATATCTGAACTCAAAACTTTTACCAATACCTTTCGTCCTCTTGACATTAAACTCGCCTTTCGACAAACTAACACACTTCGTAGCAATCTAGTTCACACTGCTCCTCCTGCTTCTAATGCTGCTGGTGTCTACGCTATTTCCTGTTCATCTTGTCCTCTCCAATACTTTGGCGAAACTGGCCGTACACTGAATGACAGACTTAAAGAACACAAGAGAAGTGTTATGTCTGCAGACACTAACAATGCTCTCTTCTGCCATGTGAGGGATTCTAATCATCCCATTGATTGGTCTTCCTCCAAAATAATCTTTCCTGCCTCTACTCTACACAGACGCCGTCTTGTAGAATCGGCTCTTATTAACAATGTACCCAACATGAACTTGAGTCCTGGCTTTGTTGCTGTGGACTCTTCCCTTTCACAGTATATACTCAAATGCTCTAATCTTTCTAACAAACGTGACTTAACATAAGCTTTCCCCCTTCCATTTATTTCTTTCTTTCTCTTTCCCTTTCTTTCTCTCTTCTCCCTTTTTCTGTTCATTGTCTTCTCCTACGCTCCCTTGCTATCCTCTTCTTTTTCCTATTACTATCTCCTTTGGTGGTTATAATAGGAGCTGCCTCGTGTGGGCCAATAGGCCTGCTGCAGTTCTCATTACTACTATCCCCTTCACCTGACTTTCCTCCTCAGCTCTCTCTTACCTATTTAATGCCTGTCCCTACCTCCCCATCACAATCGACTTGAGAATGGTCCAGGACGGACCGAAACGTCGTCGTCCCTTCAATTTCTAGTGTGTGGTCTGGTCAACATACTTCAGCCACGTTATTGTGACTCATCGCCTGCAAAGTTGGACAGCTTTTCATTTCAGTAGGGAGTGAGCTCCATAAACTGGGTCCCTTTATTTGCATAGAGTGTTTACACAGATTAAGTTTAACTCTGGGGATATCAAAGAGATATTTATTTCTGGTGTGGTGATAATGGGTCCTATTACATCTGTCCAGGAAGAGTTTCAGACAAGGATTTGCATTTAAGAACAGGGTTTTGTAAATGTAGTTGACACAAGAGAATTTGTGAAGTGAGATTATGTTTAGCATGTTTAGGGAGTTATACAAGGGGGCTGTGTGTTGTCTGAAAGCAGAATTTGATATTATTCTGATAGCAGATTTTTGCTGGGTGATGATGGACTTGAGGTGGTTTGCAGTGGTTGAACCCCATGCACAGATACCATAGTTGAGATAGGGATAGATTAGTGCATAATATAGAGAGATGAGAGCAGAGTTAGGAACAAAATATCTGATTTTGGAGAGTATACCAACTGTTTTAGACACTTTCTTAGTTATGTGTTGTATGTGGGTACTGAAGTTGAGTCTCTTGTCTAGGAATATGCCAAGAAACTTTCCATCATTTTTATTGCTAATGTTTACATTGTCAATCTGAAGCTGAATTGCATTTGTAGATTTGCTTCCAAATAGGATGTAGTAGGTCTTTTCTATGTTAAGTGTTAGTTTGTTGGTTGACATCCATAAGTGGACTTTTTTTAGTTCATTATTAACAACATCATTTAGTGTATGTGGGTTGGGGTTGGAGTAGATGAGGGTAGTATCATCAGCAAACAAAATAGGTTTCAGAATGTTAGAGACATTAGGCAGATCAGTAATGTATATAAGAAATAGAAGAGGTCCCAAGATGCTGCCCTGTGGCACTCCAACGGTTATTGGTAGAATGGGAGAGATTATATTATTGATGGCTACACATTGGTGTCTATCACTAATTAGGATTGGATGATACTGGATGATACTGGTAAGCACTGATGAGTACCTTTTAACTACTTCCATTGAAACTATGCCACTCCTAAATTTCTTTTCGTATTCATGTTTTTTGTTGATTGATTTAATTATGCCACTTGTGAGCCACGGGTTATTTTTTCTTTTATCAGTTACTTGTTTGGTAAGGAGGGGACAGTGAGTGTTGTAGAGGCTTAGAGTTTTGGAGAGAAAGAGGTTAGTTGATGAGTTTATATCCTGTGAATGATTAAATTCAGATTCCCAGTTAATATTGTGAAGTGCATTAGAGAGATTGCCTAAAGCTGATTCACTATGTAGCCTAATTTACGATTTTAACGATTCTAACGATTTACGAGTTTTAACGATTCTTCGCGGCAGGGGATCGTATTCCAGGGACCTGCCCGAAACGCTATGCGTACTAGTGGCTGTACAAGAATGTAACAACTCTTGTATATATCTAAAAAAAAAAAATAAAGCTGATTCACTATGTAGCCTAACATATATATATATATATATATATATATATATATATATATATATATATATATATATATATATATATATATATATATATATATATAAGCCTATACTTGCATAAACCACAAGTGAAGATAAACCATCTTTGGACAACACCCACCAGTGGGACTCGAACCCAAGGGTTCGAGTCCCACTGGTGGGTGTTGTCCAAAGATGATATATATATATATATATATATATATATATATATATATATATATATATATATATATATATATATATATATATATATATATATATATATGTACATGTATGTATGAGAGTGTGTACATGTATATATAACATTAATAATTTTGTAACTAGCGTCACAAATTGTTATTTGCTTAGCTAAACGAACTAGAGGGTTCAGTTCCTGAACCGATTATGTGCCTCTGTAATCCTTTACACCACCGCCCACGGGATGGGTATGGGGTGCATAATAAAGAAATTTAATTAAATTGGTCTGATTAAGACTTTATGACCATGTAATCTATGTTTTGCTCCACTACTTACTGGTTGAGTATGAGGTGCATGACAAATAATAGCCTCCTTCGGGGGCGTCTTGTTTCTAAACGTGTTAGTCTTAAATCCTTTAATCTCAAATCTTGCTACAATGTACCTCTTAATATATGTTATGTACTCTCGCAACCCAATGTACCTTCTTGTATATAAATAAATAGATTTCAACTGTAAGGGGGTATGGTTTGTACCTTGTTATTCTACTAATGGATAAATAATTATAATAATGGAAGCGCTAATTATATGAACAAGTGCCATGTATTTATTCAGACGAGAACAACAGCGAACACAAACCAGCGCATATACGAACGGAATGGTTTGCATGTACAAACTTCTCAGTGAACGAAGTTGTTTCTAGCCCGGTATCCGAAATTGCCGTATACGACTTGACCAGTCCCCGTGTAGTGACCATCACCCCCTCCCCCTGCTCTTCCCCTTCCTTCTCTTACCCCTCCCCTCTTCCCCTTCCTTCTCTTACCCCTCCCCTCATCCCCTTCCACCTCATCCCCCCTTCTCTTACCCCTCCTCTCTTCCCCTTCCTCCTCATCCCCCCTTCTCTTACCCCTCTTCCCCTTCCTCTTCATCCCCCCCCCCCTCTTCCCCTTCCTCCTCATCCCCCTTCTCTTACCCCTCCCCCCGCCTCTTCCCCTTCCTCGTCATCCCCTTCCTCCTCATCCCCTTCCTCCTCGTCTCCCCTTCTCTTGCCCCTCCTCTCTTCCCCTTCCTCTTCATCCCTCCCCCCTTCTCTTGCCCCTCCTCTCTTCCCCTTCCTCCTCATCCCCCCCCTTCTCTTGATCCTCCTCTCTTCCCCTTCCTCCTCATCCCCTCCCTTCTCTTGCCCCTCCTCTCTTCCCCTTCCTCATCAACCCCCCTTCTCTTACCCCTCCCCTCCTATTCCTCTTCCTCATCATCCCCCCTTCTCTTACCCCCTCCTCTCTTCCCTTTCCTCCTCATCCCCCCATCTCTTACCCCTCTCCCGCCTCTTCCCCTTCCTCCTCATCCCCCCTTCTCTTACCCCTCCTCTCTTCCCCTTCCTTCTCATCCCACCTTCTCTTACCCCTCCCCCCTCCTTACCTACCTTCTCTTACCCCTCCCCCCTCCTTACCTACCTTCTCTTACCCCTCCCCCTCATCTTCCCCTTCTCTAACCCCTATTCTCCCTCCCTCTTCCCCTTCCTCCTCATCCCCTTCATTTCCCCCTACCCTCCTCCCCCCTCCTCTTCCCCTTCCTTCTCATCCCCTTCATTTCACCCTCCCCTCTTCCCCCCTCCTCTTCCCCCTCCTCCTTATCCCCCTTTCTCTTACCCCTCCCCCCTCCTCTTCACCTTCTCTAACCCCTCCTCTTCCCCTTCCTCCTCATCCCCTTCTCTTCCCATTCATTCTCCTTCCTCCTCGACCTCATCCTTCTGCCTGGAATTTTTCCTCCTTCCTCCTTGACCTCTTCCTCCTCCTTCTCGACTTCCTCCTCCGAAACCTTCCTACCTTACCTACTCCTCCTTCCTCTTCGACCTCCTACTCCTCCTTTCTCCTAACACTTCTCCTCCTTAACCTCCTCTTTAACATCCTTCTCCTTCCTTTTCGCCTCCTCCTTCTTTCTTTTCCCCCTCCTCCTCTTTGCCTTCCTCCTCCTCCTTCCTCCTCGCCCTCCTATTCCTTCCTTTTCGCCCTCCTCCTCCTCGCTCTCCTCCTTCTTCCTCGCCCTCTTCCTCCTTCCTCCTCGCCCTCCTCCTCCTCTTCCTTCTTCCTCCTTATTCACCTCCTTCTCCTTCCTCTTCGCCCTCCTCCTCCCGCCTCGACCTCCTACACCTTTCTTCTCCCCCTCCTCCTCCTCACTTTCTTCCTCTTTCCTCTTCGCCTTCCACCTCCTTCCTCCTCATTCCTCCTCGCCATCCTCCTCCTTCTTCCTCGCCTTCCTCCTCGCCCTCCTCCTCCTTGCCCTCCTCCCCCTCCTTCCACGTCACCCTCCTGCTCCTCGCTCTCCTCCTTCCTCCTCGCCCTCTTCCTTCCTCCTCGCCCTCCTCCTTCCTCCTCTTTCCTCCTCCTTCCTCCTTCCTTCTCGCCCTCCTCCTCCTTCCTCCTCTTCGTCTTCCTCCTTGCCTTCCTCCTCTTTTCCTTCCTCCTCCTTCCTCCTTGCCCTCCTCCTCCTCCTTCCTCGTCGCCCTCCTGCTCCTCTCTCTCCTCCTTGCTCTATTTCTTCCTCGACCTCCTCCTCCTTCCTCCTCGCCCTCCTCCTTCCTCCTCGCCCTCCTCCTTTTCCCCTCCTTCCTTCTCGCCCTTCCCCTCTTTCTCGCCTCCTCCTTACTCCTCTTCCACCTCCTCCCTCTCCCTCCCCGCCCTCTTCCTCCTTCCTTCTCGTCCTCCTCTTCCTCCTTCTTCCTCCTTGTTCTCCTCCTTCTCCTTCCTCTTCGCCCTCCTCCTCCCTCCTCGACCTCATATTCCTTCCTTCTCCCCTTCCTCCTCCTCCTCACTCTCCACCTCCTTCCTCCTCGCCCTCTACCTCATTCCTTCTCCTTTCTCGTCGCCCTTCTGCTCCTCGCTCTCCTCCTTCCTCCTCGCCCTCCTCCTTCCTCCTCGACCTCCTATACCTTTCTTCTCCTTTCTCCTCGCCCTCCTCCTCCTTCCTCTTCGCCTTCCTCCTCCTTTCACCTCGCCCTCCTCCTCCTTCCTCTTCGCCTTCCTCCTCCTTTCACCTCGCCCTCCTCCTCCTCCTGGTTCCTCCTTGCCCTCCACCTCCTCCTTCCTCGTCGCCCTCCTGCTTGTCGCTCTCCTCCTTGCCCTCCTCCTCCTCCTTCTTCGTCGCCCTCCTGCTCCTCGCTCTCCTCCTTGCCCTATTTCTTCCTCGACCTCCTCCTTTTCCCTCCTCGCCCTCCTCCTTCCTCCTCGCTCTCCTCCTTCCCCCCTCCTTCCTTCTCGCCTCTTCCTTACACTTCTTCCGCCTCCTCCCTCTCCCTCCTCTCTCTCTCTCCTCCGCCCTCCCTCCTCGCCCTAAACCTCCTCCTTCCTACTCGAACTCCTCTTCCTCCTTCCTCCTCGAACTCCTCTTCCTCCTTCCTCCTCGTTTTCCTCCTCCTTCCCCCTCGCCCTCCTCCTCCTCGCCCTACTCCTCCTTCCTCCTCCTCGTTCCTCCTCCTCCCTCTTCGCCCTCCTCCTCCTTCCTTCTCGCTTTCCTCCCTCCTCCTCGCCCTCCTCCTCCCTCCTCCTCGCCCTCCTCCTCCTTCCTCTTCGCCCTCCTCCTCCCTCTTCGCCCTCCTACTCCTCCTTCCTTCTCGCCCTTCTCCTCCTTCTTTCTCCTTGCCCTCCTTCTTCCTTTCCCTTCCTTCCTTCTCGTCCTCCTCCTCCTTCCTTCTCGCCCTCCTCTTAACTCCTCACCCGCCTCCTCCTCCCTCTCCCTCTTCGCCCTCCTCCTCATCCTTCCTCCTCGCTCTCCTCCTCCATTCTCCTTCCTCTTCGCCCTCCTCCTTCCTGCTCCTTCCTCCTCACCCTCATCCTTCCTCCTCGCCCTCCTTCTTCCTCCTCGCCCTCCTCCTCCTTCGTTCTCACTCTCCTTCCTCTTCGCCCTCCTACTCCTCCTTCCTCCTAGCCCTCCTCCTTCTTCCTCGACCTCCTCCTTCCCCCTCCTTCCTTCTCGCCCTCCCCCCTCCTTCCTTCTCGCTTCCTCCTTACTCCTCTTCCGCCTCCTCCTCTCTCTCCTTGCCCTAAACCTCCTCCTTCCTCCTCGCTCTCCTCCTTCTTCTTCCTCGCCCTCTTCCTCCTTCCTCCTCCTCCTTCCTCCTCGCCCTCCTCCTCTTCAACGTCCTCTTTAACTTCCTCCTCTACCTCATCCTCCTTTCTCCTCCTCTGCCTCGACCTCCTCCTCCTCTTTCTTCCTGTTCGATCTCCGCCTCCTTCCTCCTCGAGCTCTTCTTAAAAAAATGAACACAAATGATGAATTAACCTTTATTATGATCTTTTCTTTTTAGTAAATGTAGAAATATACTTTTATATTTCTACATTGATATAAAGAACAGCAATAAAAACTACGTTTATGAAATATTTAAGGTTGCAACAAGGTTTCAATTTTTTTTTAGCTAACGTATCGTGCAATACGTTTTAGAAACTTATTTACAGCCACACAAAATTACGCATCTAATGCGTGAAAACAAACGTTGCCCGTACTTTCCAACACTTTCCAGATACGTTGTAGCAACCTAAAATTGTTTCCTGGGTTTCTCTGTGTGTCGCTGCGACTCCTGCTGTGCCGGCAGAGAGGTTGATGTATATGGTTGCCAGGGTGGATACGAAAGTATAGTCCCATGATAACTGCCTGCCACCTTTCCACGGACGCAGTGTGATTCCGTCTTGTCGGCCGGCAAAGCTAATTAACAGAGTCACGGTTCAGTAGGTTGCGGGGCAAGGCTTCTTTTAATGATGTCATTGACTTCGTCGTGTCTAGTGTGCCAACCACCAGATTTTCCACAGTGCAGGCCATGCAGTCCATATTCGTCAGCATCTGCCTCGCTGCAAATACACCTATGAACAGTGTGGATAGGGGCACCAAGACGGAGAGCGACTGCAATACGGAGCTCTTGCGGATCAGGACATGTGCCTGTCGCAGACATAGGGACTGCCAGAAGGCTCCCCTGCATGGGGAGCCTGCACAGCTGTGAGGCGTGCACGATCACTGGGGGTTGTTGCTGCCTCCAGCAAAGCTGTGGCTTCTTTGGTAACAATGGGGCTGTCCTAAGTGGATTGTTTCTTGGCTTTTGGCATGGCTGGTCTGAGTGCTGGGTCTGCCATGGCACCCCATTTCGCGTCGCATTCCGTGTAGTGGGGGTCATGTGTCCCCGCTACATCACTCAGAGTGTCAGGTAGAATTTCCTTAACCAGGTCATCTGATGCTGAGGAGGAAGAACGGAAGGCTGGGACAGCAATTTGGGTGGTGGTGCGGACACCCAAGCCACCGAGCTTAACAGAAAGAGTGGCTTTCGTTGACGGAGAGGTCCCCATTCGCAATCCGCATTCAACCCGCAGGAGGAACAGGTCCGGGAGCAGAGAGAAGACGTGCGGGAGAGGTCCCGCATTCGTTGAAGGATATACATACACACACACACACACACACATATATATATATATATATATATATATATATATATATATATATATATATATATATATATATATATATATATATATATATGTGTCGTACCTAGTAGCCAGAACTCACTTCTCAGCCTACTATGCAAGGCCCAATTTGCCTAATAAGCCAAGTTTTCATGAATTAATTGTTTTTAGACTACCTAACCTACCTAACCTAACCTAACTTTTTCGGCTACCTAACCGAACCTAACCTATAAAGATAGGTTAGGTTAGGTTAGGTAGGGTTGGTTAGGTTCGGTCATATATCTACGTTAATTTTAACTCCAATAAAAAAAAATTGACCTCATACATAATGAAATGGATAGCTTTATCATTTCATTAGAAAAAAATTAGAGAAAATATATTACCCCAGGAAAACTTGGCTTATTAGGCAAATCGGGCCTTGCATAGTAGGCTGAGAAGTGCGTTCTGGCTACTAGGTACGACATATATATATATATATATATGTCGTACCTAGTAGCCAGAACTCACTTTTTGGCCTACTATTCAAGGCCCGATTTGCCTAATAAGCCAAGTTTTCCTGAATTAATATATTTTTTCTATTTTTTTTCTTATGAAATGATAAAGCTACCCATTTCATTATGTATGAGGTCAATTTTTTTTTATTGGAGTTAAAATTAACGTAGATATATGACCGAACCTAACCAACCCTACCTAACCTAACCTAACCTATCTTCATAGGTTAGGTTTGGTTAGGTAGCCGAAAAAGTTAGGTTAGGTTAGGTTAGGTAGGTTAGGTAGTCGAAAAACAAATAATTCATGAAAACTTGGCTTATTAGGCAAATCGGGCCTTGCATAGTAGGCTGAGAAGTGCGTTCTGGCTACTAGGTACGACATATATATATATATATATATATATATATATATATATATATATATGTCGTACCTAATAGCCAGAACGCACTTCTCTGCCTACTATGCAAGGCCCGATTTGCCTAATAAGCCAAGTTTTCATGAATTAATTGTTTTTCGACTTCCTAACCTACCTAACCAAACCTAACCTAACTTTTTCGGCTACCTAACCTAATCTAGCCTAAAAAGATAGGTTAGGTTAGGTTAGGTTGGGTTGGTTAGGTTTGGTCATATATCAACGTTAATTTTAACTCCAATAAAAAAATATTGACCTCATACATAATGAAATGGGTAGCTTTATCATTTCATAAGAAAACAAATTGAGAAAATATAATAATTCAGAAAAACTTGGCTTATTAGGCAAATCGGGCCTTGCATAGTAGGCCGAGAAGTGCGTTCTGGCTACTAGGTACGACATATATATATATATATATATATATATATATATATATATATATATGTCGTACCTAGTAGCCAGAACTCACTTCTCAGCCTACTATGCAAGGCCCGATTTGCCTAATAAGCCAAGTTTTCATGAAATAATTGCTTTTCGACTACCTAACCTACCTAACCTAACCTAACCTAATTTTTTCGGCTACCTAACCTAACCTAACCTATAAAGATAGGTTAGGTTAGGTTAGGTAGGGTTGGTTAGGTTCGGTCATATATCTACGTTAATTTGAACTCCAATAAAAAAAAATTAACATCTTACATAATGAAATGGGTTGCTTTATCATTTCATAAGAAAAAAAATTGAGAAAATATATTAATTCATGAAAACTTGGCTTATTAGGCAAATCGGGCCTTGCATTGTATGCTGAAAAGTGAGTTCTGGCTACTAGGTACGACATATATATATATATATATATATATATATATATATATATATATATATATATATATATATATATATATATATATATATATATATATATGTATATATATATGTATATATATATATATATGTGTTATATATAGTTATATACATACGTTAGCCCGTATATATACGGGCTACCGGGGAAGGAGGACGTGTGGAGGAGGCTCTGTTGTTTACTGAGCCATTACCTAGGGACATCCTGACGTCACCGTGCCTAGCCTTCACAGAGTGCTGTGTGAATGTCCTGGGAAGGTGCAGGAGTGGCGGAAGGTGCCTAGAGTGGACCATCTCAACAAAAACGGATGAAAACAGGTGGGTGTGCAGTGTATGGAATACAACGGCAGTGAGGGCCACGCTGGCGCCCTCAAGGCCTCCCAGGCTAAGGTGTGGGGGAGGAGGGGGTGTTGTTGTTCGGTCGGGAGGGGGGTGGGTCACCCATGTGCCACCCAGTGTTTATAGAAATACGTATGGGAAAGAAAAATGAAAATAAAAATCAGCAATCATGGTCAGAGCTAATAGAGCTCACAGTGTGTCGGATTACAAGTGTATGATTCATTCACCATTGTGCAGTGATATACAAGAAAATTATACCAGTGTTTAAGTGTCACCCAGACCCCCCCCTCTCAAGCTGAGCGAGGCACGGTCAACCCCCACCTCCTCCCCGCCCGCCGGCCTGACCGCACCACAGTACCTCCTGCCATCCCACCACCCATCCCACCCTGCGCCTGGGTGTCTCCCACCCACCTATTCACCGCCCACACAGTGCTTGTGGCAGGGATGTGCTACCCTCCATGCACCCAGATATGGCACAGGTCACAGCAGGCATTCAGGTTCCTCCCAAAAGGGAGGGAGACACAAGTACTCATAGGAGTGGTGAGTGTGAGGGTCAGCTAGCCACCCCTCCTGCCACCACCCGTGTCCACCCCTGCCGCCACCACCCCTGTCATCCCTCCCACGCCGGCCGCCCGGGGGATGGAGGGGACTCCACCAACTAACCAGGAACCCCTCAGCCAAGAACAGGGTCCTGGGAACAGTGCACCCAGACGTGCAACCAGAGGACGCAGACTCAGAGGAACGTGTCGGGTGTGTGACGAATCACACAGCCTTAGAAACGATGGAACCCTACGTCAACACAACAACTGTGAGGGTTCATGGACGGTACCTATAGAGAGAGAAGGCCCACAGGTCCCCCCGGCACCCCCACACATCCCAGCAAACTTCATGTCATCAGATGACCTCCTGGGGGCCATCAAAGCATCCACCACCAGAACTCTTCCCCACATTCCTAAAGCAGCGCGCCCATTTGCAGCAGGGAAATATACAGACCTTTTAAGGAAAGTAAATGAACGGTCTGAAAATCTTAATGCTGCAGCCACCATCAAAGCATTACATAATTTGCTACTGTTTGGCAATATTTGCTTAGGCGTACCTGCAAGAGGAAGCAAGTCGCTAGCCTCATCAGTCACTAGGGCAATAAATAATTTCCCCAGAGCTGACAACTTGATCTCCATCCCTCCTCAACGCAAAAACCGTCGTGGCAGACCCAAGAGTTCCAATGACAATTTTAAACTAGGAACACAAGTGACCAAAAAAATTGAAGAGGGCAACACAGTAGGGGCAATTAGGTTACTTACCAGCAAAGACACAATCGCCCCTAGACATACCGCTACCGCCAACTCGCTGAGAGAGAAGCACCCTCCTAGAGTACCATGGGAACCCTCTGCTCAGGACACAAATGTCCCAGACATGGGACCTCTATTCCTCCAAGCGTCAGAGGTATACAAAGCCATCATGTCATTTCCGCCAGGCTCGGCAGGGGGATACACTGGAGTAAGACCTCAGCACCTCAAGGAGATGGTAAACCCAGTTCTCGGAGAAGTTGCCGAGACACTCTTGTCAGAGATTACGAAGTTTGTCAACGACTGCCTCTCTGGGTTGATCCCAGATACAATTAAACCCTTTTTCTTTGGAGCATCCCTTTGTGCCCTCAAGAAGAAAGATGGTGGAGTCAGACCCATTGCCGTGGGTAACACACTTCGGCGCCTTGTTGCTAGGGCAGCTGTCAGAAAAATTAGCATAGACGCTGCGACGATGCTTCGACCCCATCAACTAGGTTTTGGTGTCCCCCATGGCTGTGAAGCAGCAGCTCATGCAGCACGAGCCTATATCAAGCACCTCCCAGAAAATAAGGCATTAATTAAATTAGACTTTAAAAATGCCTTCAACCAGGTAAAAAGGGATGTGGTACTGGAAGCAATTCGAACAAGCTTTCCTTCTCTACTCCCCTTCGTCTCAGCAGGGTACAGTAGGGAATCGACGCTGCAGTTTGGGGAACATGAAGTTGTTTCTGCAGAAGGTGTCCAGCAGGGAGACCCACTTGCCCCTTTTCTTTTTTGCATGGCTGTTAAAGAGGTCACAAGCAGGTTGACCAGCGAACTCAACATCTGGTTCCTGGACGATGGCACCCTGGCAGGGACACAGGAGTCCCTGCTAGAAGATCTACAGCTGGTGAAATCTAAGGGAGAGGAGTTAGGACTCACCCTAAACCCATTAAAGTGTGAAATCATCTCATCTAGCCAACCAACCATAGATGCAGTGCGAACCATATTGCCAGGAGCCCAAGTGATCGCTCCCACTGACAGTGTGCTGCTAGGGGCACCTCTGGGCTCGAGCGCCATTGAGGTAGTCCTCGAAGAAAAGCTGAACGACCTGAGGAGGATGGAGGGAAGAATAGGGGCTTTGGACGCCCACGATGCTTTGCACCTTCTCACAAGGTGCCTGGCTTTGCCCAGACTGACCTATTTCCTAAGGTGTGCTCCCTCCTTCGACAGCCCAAAATTAACAGAATATGACACACTCCTAAGGTCAATAACCGTGAAAGTGTTAAACCTCTCCCTGCAAGATGACCAATGGGACCAAGCAACGCTCCCAGTTAGACTCGGGGGAATAGGTATTCGCAAGGCGACACAGTTAGCATTGCCAGCATTTTTATCCTCGACCAGTGCAACAGGTGAATTAGTTAAGGAAATACTACCGGAACACCTAAGAGACTCCATTGGGATTCATGATCCCAAATTCGCGGAAGGAGCCGGTCAGTGGGACACTCTCGTCAACTCTCATCCTCGACCGACTTTTCCAAATGACTGCAAACAGTCCAAATGGGATAGCCCCATAGTGGAGAACATCGCCACATCATTGCTGGAGGCAGCTTCCAGGAAGGACAAAGCGCGTCTTCTAGCTGTGTAAGCGCCCCATGCCGGGGACTTCCTGTTGGCAGTCCCTAATTCCGCCTTGGGTACCCGCCTGGACCATCGGACCCTAAGTATTGGTGTTGCTCTGCGCCTTGTCGCCCCTATCTTCACCGAGCACCGGTGTATTTGCGGAAAAGCACGGGCAGACCAATACGGCAGCCATGGTCTCATCTGTCGTAAGACACAGGGAAAGATTGCCAGACATGAAGCAGTCAATGACATCATCAAGAGAAGTTTGGCTTCAGCTGGGTGCCCAGCACAAAGGGAACCTCAGTTGTGCAGACCTGACAACAGTCAAAAACGCCAAGATGGAGTCACCCTGCAGCCGTGGAGGGAAGGTAAACAGGTCGTGTGGGACTACACGTGTGCATCCACATTGGCTGATACCTATCTACCTTACAGCGCAGCTGAGGGAGGCGGGGCGGCCACCTTCAGGGAGACCCAGAAAACTAACAAGTACAGGGACCTAGAACGTTGTTACAGGTTCGTGTCAATAGGCTCTGAGACTCTGGGCGCCTGGGGTAAATGTGCACTTAAGTTCCTGAAGGAGCTGGGCGAGGAACTCATTGGGAAGACTAGAGACCCAAGAGCGGCCAATTTTATGTTCCAGCGCCTCAGTGTCGCTGTTCAGAGGGGAAATGCGTGTTGTATCTTGGGTACGCACCCGACCCCCGAGGAGCTGGACGAGGTCTTCGAACACTGATTGGTATATTGTTGTATAAGTGTGCGTTTTTTGTAAACTGTAGCATTGCAATAAAAAAAAAAAAAAAAATAGGGGTGGTAGGAGAGGAAAAGATTAAAGTATTCAGTGAGAATCCACAAGGTCTTCTCTGAACACTATTTATTTTCTTCTTCGAGGATGTGGGTCCCTTTAATTAAACCAGTGGTGGTACCCCTAAATGTATATTTATATATGTATATATATTGTGACGGTAAAGCGTTGGTGCTCGGCTGTTTCAAAAGCTGGGGGCAGGGCCTCGTCACATAACAAAAAAAAAAGAGAAGTTTGTCCTTTCGTCTGTGGTAAGGTAATGGGAAGACTCACAAAACACAAGTATATAAACAATGAAATTTTAATTACTCTAGAAAACAAGACATGAATAAAGACAATCTCATCAAATTCAGGACAAGTCAACAAACAAAACAACATGAATAATTACTGGTAATGAAAAGTTACTCAAAGACAAGTAAGTTATAGTGATAGCAATATAAATAAAATAAGTGAGGTACTGGAATATTGGCTGCAAGCTGCCACCTCCCTTAGTACACGAAAGCCAAGGCTTAGTCTACTAGCGAGAGATGTCAACTCCAAGGAGCACAGAGATATTCTGACGAGTACGGCGTGCTGCTGCTCAGACGACGTCTCTTGGTGGTGGCGTGAATGCAGGTGCGGCGAGACACCAGCCAATCAGCAACAGGCAGGCAGAGTATGAGCAGTTTGCTGGATACGGCGGCTGTAGCAGGTGTCGGGGTGTGCATGGTACGATTTGCTTCCTGGGCAAAACGTTTGGCGATACTGGTGGACGTATCTTCTATATAGTATCTTGTACTTTAACGACGTAATGATGTAGGGAAGAGCAGGCTCAATCTCACTTGAAAGAGATTATCGTCACAATATATATATAGGACAAAAATTATATATATATATATATATATATATATATATATATATATATATATATATATATATATATATATATATATATATATATATATATATATATATATTAGTATATTTTGGTAGCAGTCTTTCCTGTAGACATATATTATTAAATATGACCGAAAAAGTAAGATTAATAATTCTAACACGAATTTTCTCGATCTTTCTTACGTTTCTTTTCACTGGTGTAATTCAAAGATCAATTCTCCAAAATTCATTTTTATTTCTAGTCTGACGCGACACTTGAGCGCGTTTCGTAAAACTTATTACATTTTCAAAGACTTTAGTTTGCAAACACACAACTGAAACTGAATAGAGCTTACACATCTTCGATTTTATATCTACATTTGGGTGAGGTGGATGAGGTGAAAACCAACTTTCAACAATGGGTATTAAATTCAAACACAAGACAGAACACGAAACAATGGGTATTGAATGGAAGTAATTGTAGAAAGCCTATTGGTCCATATTTCTTGATGCTTCTATATTGGTGCGGAGTCTTGAAGTGGGTAGAATATAGTTGTGCATTAATTGACTGTTGATTGCTGGTGTTGACTTCTTGATGTGTAGTGCCTCGCAGACGTCGTGCCGCCTGCTATTGCTGTATCTATCGATGATTTCTGTGTTGTTTGCTAAGATTTCTCTGGTGATGGTTTGGTTGTGGGGAGAGGCTATATGTTCATTAATGGAGCCCTGTTGCTTATGCATCGTTAAACGCCTGGAAAGAGATGTTGTCTTGCCTATATACTGAGTTTTTTGAGGCTTACAATCCCCAAGAGGGCATTTGAAGGCATAGACGACGTTGGTCTCTTTTAAAGCGTTCTGCAATGTGTCTGGAGAGTTTCTCATGAGTAGGTTGGCCGTTTTCTTGGCTTTATAGTAAATTGTCAATTGTATCTTCTGATTTTTGTCTGTAGGGATAACGTTTCTACTGACAATATCTTTCAGGACCCTTTCCTCCGTTTTATGGGCTGTGGAAAAGAAGTTCCTGTAAAATAGTCTAATAGGGGGTATAGGTGTTGTGTTAGTTGTCTCTTCAGAGGTTGCATGGCGTTTCACTTTCCTTCTTATGATGTCTTCCACGAAACCATTGGAGAAGCCATTGTTGACTAGGACCTGCCTTTCCCTACAGAGTTCTTCGTCGACTTGCTTCCATCCTGAGCTGTGGCTGAGAGCACGGTCGACATAAGCATTAACGACACTCCTCTTGTACCTGTCTGGGCAGTCACTGTTGGCATTGAGGCACATTCTTATGTTTGTTTCCTTAGTGTAGACTGCAGTGTGGAAACCTCCGCTCCTTTCCATGACTGTTACATCTAGAAAGGGCAGCTTCCCATCCTTCTCCATCTCGTAAGTGAAACGCAACACAGAATTCCGCTCAAATGCCTCCTTCAGCTCCTGCAGATGTTTGACATCATGTACCTGTGTAAAAATGTCGTCAACATACCTGCAGTATATGGCCGGTTTCAAGTTCATGTCGACTAAGACCTTTTGTTCGATGGTACCCATGTCGAAGCTCGCAAACAGGACACCTAGGGGAGAAGCCATGGCGACCCCATCTACTTGCTTATACATGTGCCCATCAGGGCTCAAGAAGGGTGTCTCTTTAGTACAAGCTTGGAGTAGTTTCCTTAGAATGTTTTCTGGTATGTCAAGAGGATGAAACCCCTGTTTCATCCACAGGTACGTTGGTAAACAGTGATTCTACGTCCAACGAGGCTCTTATCCCTGTGGCCCGTGTTCCCCACAGTAAGTCAACAAATTCCTTTGGAGACTTCAGGCTGAAGGTGCAAGGGACATAAGGAGTCAGCAAGCCGTTGAGTCTCTTCGCCAGTCTGTACGTGGGTGTGGGTATCTGGCTGATGATTGGCTGAAGTGGGTTTCCAGGCTTATATGTCTTGACATTTCCATATGCGTCAAGACACATAAGCCTCGCGTACTGACTTACCTCCTCTTCCCTCCCCAAGGAACGTGCTCCCTTCCTTTCTTTCCCCATCCCTCGCCTCTTTGCCCTATCCCATCACCTTCAAACCTCCCTATTTTCCTACCCCATCACCGTCAAATCTCCCTCCTTACCCCATCACATACCCATCTCCCTCTCTCCTTTCCTCTCCTCCCAATCACCCATTTTCCTCCCACTCAACAAATCTTCCTCTCATACCTCCATCAACCCTTCCTTCATTACTGCAACCCCTGTTACTCTCCATCCCTGATTACGTCATCATCTCCAACATGGTAATTTGGTGCCATGGTTCCCCACTTGCGGCAGTTCAACACCTGTCCGTCACCCACGCTCCCACCTGCACCCACTTCTCTGGAAATTCTTATTCTCATCCATATTTTCACCTGTTGAATACTTCTTTCTTCTTTCCCTCCCCCCCACCTGATTTCTTCTCTTTCTGTTCGTTTAACTTCACAGTCTCTCAGCTCGTTTGTTTCTTGGTATAATGTAGTTTTTTAATTGGTGTTGGCTTTACTCTGCTTCTTGGTAGGAGCTGGTTCGTTCTTCCCATCACTAACGGTGGAAATGGTGCCTCTCGCCCTCCCCTCACCACCAGTGGCTACGAGGCTTTACCTGCATTCTTCCTCATCACTGTCTTAATCCTTCTCATAATTTTGGCGTCGTCAGCAAACATTGAGAGGAATGAGCCTATACCCTCTGGGAGATCATTTACGTATATCAGAAACAGGATAGGTCCAAGAACAGAGCCCTGTGGGACTCCACTGGTGACTTCACGCCAGTCTGAGGTCTCACCCCTCACTGTAACTCTCTGCTTCCTATTGTTTAGGTACTCCCTTATCCACTGGAGCGCCCTACCAGTTACTCCTGCCTGTTTCTCCAGCTTATGCATCAACCTTTTATGGGGTACTGTGTCAAAGGCTTTCTGACAGTCCAAAAAAATGCAGTCCGCCCACCCTTCTCTTTCTTGTTTAATCTTTGTCACCTGATCGTAGAATTCTATCAATCCTGTAAGGCAAGATTTACCCTCCCTGAACCCATGTTGATGGGTTGTCACGAAGTCTCTTCTCTCCAGATGTGCTACTAGGTTTTTTCTCACAATCTTCTTCATCATCTTGCATGGTATACATGTTAAGGACACTAGCCTGTAGTTCAGTGCCTCTTGTCTGTCACCCTTATTGTACATTGGGACTACATTAGCAGTCTTCCATATTTCTGGTAGGAGGCTACAAGATGACCTAGATAGACTGATTGAATGGTCCATCAAATGGCTGTTAAAGTTCAACCCGAGTAAATGCAAAGTAATGAAACTAGGTGGTGGAAATAGGAGGCCAGACACAGGATACAGAATAGGAGGTGAAGTACTTAATGAAACGAACAGAGAGAAAGATCTAGGAGTTGATATCACACCAAACCTGTCTCCTGAAGCCCACATAAAAAGAATATCGTCTGCGGCATATGCGAGTCTGGCTAACATCAGAACAGCGTTCAGGAACCTGTGTAAGGAATCATTCAGAATCTTGTACACCACATATGTAAGATCAATCCTGGAGTATGCGGCCCCGGCATGGAGCCCGTACCTTGTCAAGCACAAGACGAAGCTGGAAAAAGCCCAAAGGTATGCCACTAGACTAGTCCCAGAACTAAGAGGCATGAGTTACGAGGAAAGGCTGCGGGAAATGCACCTTACGACACTGGAAGACAGAAGAGTAAGGGGAGACATGATCACAACCTACAAAATCCTCAGAGGAATCGACCGGGTAAACAAGGATAAACTATTCAACACTGGTGGGACGCGAACAAGGGGACACAGGTGGAAACTGAGTACCCACATGAGCCACAGAGACGTTAGAAGGAACTTTTTCAGTGTCAGAGTAGTTAACGGATGGAATGCACTAGGCAGTGATGTGGTGGAGGCTGACTCCATACATAGTTTTAAATGTAGATATGATAGAGCCCAGTAGGCTCAGGAATCTGTACACCAGTTGATTGACAGTTGAGAGGCGGGACCAAAGAGCCAAAGCTCAACCCCCGCAAGCACAAATAGGTGAGTACAAATAGGTGAGTACACACGCACGCACGCACGCTCGCACGCACGCACGCACACACACACACACACACACACACACACACACACACACACACACACACACACACACACACACACACACACACACACACACACACACGTCTTGACTTGTGACCATCGTGTTGGGTGGACGTGGGTTGGGAGCTCCTGGTTCACTAGTGGAGTGGGAAGGGTAATCAGGCAACTTCGAAGTAAAAAAGTGTGTACAAGTGAATGAAAAAATCTTGGGTTTTGACCAAAGCCATAAGGTAGTGAAGAAAAACAGTTTAAATAGCGTAATTCAAAATAGTTGAGGAAGTACTGTGGCAGTGTGCAGTGTGGAGCAGACCTCACCGACCTCTGACCGCGTGACCTCACCCCCGGCAGGAACCCTCCTACCACCACGTGGGACGACGATTGGAGATTCACTCACCTATTGTGTTAGCAGGACGGTAAGATACTTGGAACCCCTGTGGGTAAGGTTGCATTATAGCAATGACTAGGTCAGGAAGGGTGTCTAGGTCCAACAGTATTATAATTGAGGAAGAAGATAGGTTTATGGAGAAAATGATTGGGAAATTTGTAGAGAAGAGGGATGTATGGATAGATGATCTAATCCAGGGGATTAAAAGTGAAGTCTTTAATAAGATACAGGACGAGGTTCAAAAACTCAAACAAGAGTTTATGGATTATATTCAAGAGGAAATCAGGAAGAGCAGGGTAGAATGGCAAGGAGAAATATCTAGGCTTACTAATGAATTTGGCAGGAATAAGGGAAGCTTGGCAGGGGAAGGGGGAGTAGTAGTAGGTGGAGTAGCGGGAGTGGGAGGGGTGGGGGGTCAGCCAGGGAGAGGGCCACCAGCATGACTCTGAACTGAGAAAGAGGACAATCATAATCCATGGATTGCTTGAAGCCAGGGCACCATCGAGGCAGGAAAGGATGGAGATTGAGGATTTGGAGCTACAGGGGATCTTGAGAGACATGAGAGCCCAGTTGGCTGGGAATGAGGTGCAAGTTCAACGACGCATTGGACCATACAACTGTAACAGGAAACGACCTGTCCTGGTACAGTTCACTAACAATGAGGCAGTGGATTACATACTGCATCACAAACACTTACTCAGAGGTAGCGAAAATTACTACAACGTATATATTGACAAATTCATGACGAAGGAGGAACAGATAGCCCACAGAGCAAGCAAACAACAATACAACTCTTCCCATTTGAGCGTAGCTACACACCAAAGTGCTAATCCACCGCATGCTAACCAGCTCACACCTGCTTCTCAGGTCACCCCTTCCCCAAATCAGCCGCCCCTGCTTATCTCCCCAACACATCTCTTGACCCCTCTGACCCCACTGAAGTCAAATTCATCCCACATTCCAAGGACCCCCTCATCACCTCAACCTCCAAAACCCGTCCAGCCCTCATCCCCTCAACCCCCAAAACCCACCCAGCCCTCATCCCCTCAACCCCAAGAACCCACCCAGCCCTCATCCCCTCAACACCAAAAACCTACCCAGCCCTCACCCCTCCTCATCCCCTCTCCTTCCATGTGACCCCCACCCTTGCGAGGGGGTGGGAGGTTCCCCCACCCCCTCTATCCTTCCCCCTCCCAACCTCTCAACCTCTATCTGACTCCCAACCTTACGCTATCTCCCAACCCCTCTATGCCCTCCCTAATCTTCAGACCCAGTATGCCCTTCCTACTCCAGACCTACCTACCCAGGCCCTACCCCAGACCCTTCTACGTACCTTCCTAGAAGCCCAGCCCCCAGTAGCCCCACAAGCACCCCTCCTGACCACTTTCACCCCCGTACACCTCCCGGACCCCCCCAAACATCCCCTGGATCCTCCCCGCCCCCAGTCATCCCCCAGACACCCCAGATCCCCCCTGCCCCCAGTCACCCCCCAGACACCCCCAGATCCCTTCAGACTCCCAGAGAAAGGGAGAACTCTGGTACAAGAGTTTCCATGAAGAATCTCAAGGTTTGGTACACCAATGCTGATGGGGTATCTAATAAAGCAGAAGAGATAAAAGAAAGAGTGAGTGAAGCAGATCCTGACATAGTTGCAATTGTGGAAACTAAAATTAATGACATGATCTCAGATGCAATCTTTCCTGAAGGGTACCAGGTGATACGAAAAGGGAGGACACAGAGACAGGGGGGGGGGAGGAGCACTCCTAATAAAGCGGAAATGGAAGTTTGAAGACCTGGGAAATCAAGTTACAAATGAGTGTACAAGCTTCATACATGGAACTCTGACAGTAGATGGGAGGAAGATTGTGATCTTGGTAATCTACAATCCCCCACCAAACAGTAGAAGACCCAGGCAGGAGTATGATGACAACAACAAAGCATGTATAGATGAACTGCAGAAGGCAGCAACACTAGCCCACAGAATGAGAGTGAAGCTGCTGATCATGGGGGACCTAAATCATGGAGAGATAAATTGGGAATCAAGGAATCCCAAGGAGGGGACGAAACGTGGGGAGCAAAATTAGTAGATGTTATAGACAGGAATTTCCTAACACAACATGTGAAGGAAGACACAAGGGAAAGAGGAGATGCACCGAGCCTATTAGACCTGATTTTCACCCAGAACGTAGAAGATATCGAGAATTTAGAGCATGAAATACCTCTAGGGGCCAGTGACCATTGTGTCCTAGTCTTTGACTACATGATAAAATTCAAACTTGTGACCATGGGACAAGAGATCTGGGAAAGGAGAGTTGACTACAGGAAAGGGGACTATAAGAGGATAAGGGACTATCTGGGTGAAGTGCAGTGGGAGGAAGAAATTAGAGGAAAAACAGTCCAAGATAAGATGGACCTAGTCATACAGAAACAGAAATGCCAGGAGGCCTAAGAGAGATTTATACCAACAGTAAAGGGAAAAAATAAGAAGGAATATAATAACCCATGGTTTAATAGCCAGTGTCAGGAAGCAAAAATGGCCAGCAGGCAGGAGTGGAGGAAGTACAGAAGACAAAGGACAGAGGACAACAGGATCAGATACAACAGAGCTTTACATTACATTAACATAAGACGAACATCGGAAAGGGACTATGAGAACGATATTGCAATCAAAGCGAAAAAACAACCTAAGTTACTACACAGTCAGTCATATAAGAAGAAAAATGTCGGTGAACGACCAAGTGACAAGATTAAGGAAGACAGAGGGGGCATATACTGAAAGTGACAAGGAAATCTGCGAGGCACTGAATGCCAGTTTCCATGGAGTGTTCACTACCGAGCCTGAGCAGCTCCCATTATTGGAAGGGGTTAACCTAGATGAAAGACTATCAGATATAGAGGTGACAGCAGAGGAGGTAATGAAACAGTTGACAACTCTAGATGCAACTAATGCAGTTGGACCAGACAAAGTATCACCGTGGATACTAAAAGAAGCAGCACAGGCCCTCAGCGTGCCTCTGGCAATGAACTTTAATGAGTCACTTATGTCAGGAGAATTGCCCAGTTGCTGGAAGAAGGCAAATGTCGTACCGATCTTCAAGAAAGGTGATAGGGAGGAGGCACTTAACTATAGACCTGTATCACTGACAAGCATCCCCTGTAAAATACTGGAAAGAATAATTAGGCTACGACTGGTTGCACACCTGGAGAACATTAGGTTTGTGAACAAACATCAACATGGTTTCTGGACAGGGAAATCGTGCCTAACAAACCTTCTGGAATTCTATGATAAAATAACGAGGATAAGACCGGACAGAGATGGTTGAGCAAACTGCATATTTCTGGACTGCCAAAAAGCCTTTGATACAGCACCGCACATGAGACTGCTGTTCAAGCTCGAGAGGCAGGCGGGCGTAGGGGGAAAGGTCCTAGCATGGATAAGGAACTACCTAACAGAAAGGAGCCAAAGAGTTACAGTAAGGGGCGAGCAGTCGGACTGGCGAACAGTAACAAGTGGAGTACCACAAGGATCAATGCTGGGACCAATTTTATTTCTTGTATATGTTAACGACATGTTTACAGGCGTAGAGTCACACATGTCGATGTTTGCGGATGACGCAAAGTTGATGAGAAGAGTTGTGACAGATGAGGATTGCAGGATCCTCCAAGAGGACCTGAACAGGTTGCAGAGATGGTCAGAGAAATGGCTACAGGAATTCAACACGAGCAAATGTAAAGTTATGGAAATAGGACTAGGAGATAGGAGACCAAAGGGACAGTACACAATGAAGGGGAACAGCCTACCTGTGACGACGAGTGAAAGAGACCTGGGGGTGGACGTAACACCTAATCTATCTCCTGAGGCACATATAAATAAGATAACGACAGCAGCGTACTCTACACTGGCAAAAGTTAGAACATCATTCAGAAGCCTAAGCATCCCTGGAAACACAAACCGAAACTGTCTCTATTTTCCCGCTTGTTACAACTTGTAATAAAGTTGTTACATCTTGGCTTAACAAGTTTATGACGTATTTGAACGTTGTTACAACTTGCTATATTGGTTGTTATAACTGGTTAGGAGGTGTTAAAACTTGTTGGAACGTTGTACCAACGTCGTAGTTTCGGTGTGTGTTTGGCGGGATTTAGGGCGCTTTACACTGCCTACGTGAGGCCAGTCTTAGAGTATGCCGCCTCATCATGGAGTCCCCATCTGAAGAAGCATATAATGAAACTGGAAAAGGTTCAGAGGTTTGCAACGAGACTCGTCCCAGAGCTACGAGGGATGGGGTATGAGGAGCGCCTGAGGGAACTGTGCCTTACGACACTAAAAAGAAGAAGGGAGAGGGGGGACATGATAGGAACGTATAAGATACTCAGAGGGATTGACAGAGTGGACATAGACGAAATGTTCACACGGAATAGTAACAGAACGAGGGGACATGGATGGAAGCTTGAAACTCAGATGAGTCACAGAGATGTTAGGAAGTTTTCTTTTAACGTGAGAGTAGTGGGAAAATGGAATGCACTTCAGGAACAGGTTGTGGAAGCAAATACTATTCATAATTTTAAAACCAGGTATGATAGGGAAATGGGACAGGAGTCATTGCTGTAAACAACCGATGCTCGAAAGGCGGGATCCAAGAGTCATTGCTCGATCCTGCAGACACAACTAGGTGAGTACAACTAGGTGAGTACACACACACACACATACACACACACACGCACGCACGCACGCGCGCACGCATGCACACACACACAGAGCTGTTGGGCCGGGTGGAATCTCACCATGGGTATTGAAAGAGTGTGCAGGAGCACTTTGCTTGCCACTCTCCATAGTGTATAGTAGGTCACTGGAAACAGGAGATCTACCAGAAATATGGAAGACTGCTAATGTAGTCCCAATGTACAAAAAGAATGACAGACAAGAGGCACTGAACTACAGGCTAGTGTCCTTAACTTGTATACCATGCAAGATGATGAAGAAGATTGTGAGAAAAAACCTAGTAACACATCTGGAGAGAAGGGACTTCGTGACAACCCATCAACATGGATTCAGGGAGGGTAAATCTTGCCTTACAGGCATAATAGAATTCTACGATCAGGTGACAAAGATTAAGCAAGAAAGAGAAGAATGGGCGGACTGCATATTTTTGGACTGTTGGAAAGCCTTTGACACAGTACCCCATAAAAGGTTGATGCATAAGCTGGAGAAACAGGCAGGCGTAACTGGTAGGGCGCTCCAGTGGATAAGGGAGTACCTAAGCAATAGGAAGCAGAGAGTTACAGTGAGGGGTGAGACCTCAGATTGGCGTGAAATCACCAGTGGAGTCCCACAGGGCTCTGTACTCGGACCTATCCTGTTTCTGATATACGTAAATGATCTCCCAGAGGGTATAGGCTCATTCCTCTCAATGTTTGCTGACGACGCCAAAATTAAGAGACGGATTAAATTAAGACAGAGGAGGACAGCTTGAGGCTTCAAGAAGACCTGGACAAGCTGCAGGAATGGTCGAGCAAATGGTTGTAGAGTTTAACCCAAGCAAAATTAATGTAATGAAGATAGGGGTAGGAAGCAGGAGACCAGATACAAGGTATCACTTGGGAGATGAAATACTTCAAGAGTCAGAGAGAGAGAAAGACCTGGGGGTTGATATCACGCCAGACCTGTTCCCTGAAACTCATATCAAGAGGATAACATCAGCAGCATATGCCAGGTTGGCTAAGATAAGAACGGCCTTTAGAAACTTGTGTAAGGAATCTTTCAGAGCATTATATACCACATATGTCAGACCAATCCTGGAGTATGCGGCTCCAACATGGAGTCCATCCATATCTAGTCAAGCATAAGACTCAACTGGAAAAGGTTCAAAGGTTTGCCACCAGACTAGTACCCGAGCTAAGAGATATGAGCTACGAGGAGAGACTACGGGAATTAAACCTCACTTCGTTGGAAGACAGGAGAGTTAGGGGGGACATGATCACCACATTCAAGATTCTCAAGGGAATCGACTGGGTAGATAAAGACAGGCTATTTAACACAAGGGGCACACGCACTAGGGGACACAGGTGGAAACTGAGTGCCCAAATGAGGCACATAGATATTAGAAAGATTTTTTTTAGTGTCAGAGTGGTTGACAAATGGAATGCATTAGGAAGTGATGTGGTGGAGGCTGACTCTATACACAGTTTCAAGTGTAGATATGATAGACCCCAGTAGGCTCAGGAATCTGTACACCAGTTGATTGACAGTTAAGAGGCAGGACCAAAGTGCCAAGGCTCAACCCCCGCAAGCACAATTAGGTGAGTATACACACACACACACACACACACACACACACACACACACACACACACACACACACACACACACACACACACACACACACACACAAGGGATTGGCAGGATGGAAACAGAGGAAATGTTTACAATGAATAACAAAAGAACAAGGGGGCAAGAATGGAAGCTTAAGGCCAACAACCAACGGCTAGAAAAGCGGGGTCCAAGAGCTAGAGCTCGATCCTGCAGGTACATACACCGGCGGCTAGAATTGCAGTGATGACACAGTCACCAGAGCGGAGAGAGTTTACAAGTGGAGTACCACAAGGTTCGGTTCTTGGTCCCATCCTATTAATATGACAATGACCTGACATTGGAAACTAGCTCCTTCATATCAGTGTTTGTAGATTTTAGATGAAATTGTAGATTGTAGATAGTTTGTAGATGTGTCAAAAGTAATGAGAAGAGTCAGGATGGGGATGGATTGTAATTGATTGCAAATTGATTTGGACATTCCAAAAGTGGTCTGAAAAATGAACGTCACTTGAAAGAAGCAAGTGAGGTCCTAAAAGGATCTGTTCTGGGACCACTTCTGCTCCTATTTAATGTTAATGATCTACCTGACGGAGAGAGCTTATGCATGTCAATGCTTGCAGAAGATGCCAATTTAAAAAAGAATTGTAAAAACATGGGAGGTCTACAGAATGTTACATGAAGACCTTGACGAACTCTGGGAGTGGGCAAATAAATGGTTGATGGACTCCAATCCTAATAAGTGTTAGGTACTGAAGATGGTGAAAAGAGAAAGAAAAACAGATGTTTACATCATAAATGTAAGCTAACTATAGGTAAACAGAGAGAGAAAGACATTTGGTGTGTGTATGTAACTCAAACACTAACACCAGAGGCACAAATAGGAAGGCTGACATTGGAAGCATATGGGATGCTGGTGCAATTTGTTTAGAAACCTAAATCAAGATGTTTTCAAGGCAATCATCACAGCTTTGTTAGGTCAATGCTGAAATATGCAGTACTGGCCTGAAATCCATATCTTGTGAAGCATGAAACTAAAATTAAAAAACTACAAAGGTTTGCACATTAAATTAGTGCCAGAGTTAAGAGGGTTAAGCTAAGAAGATAGACTAAAGGAACTGAACCTCACAACATTAGAGGACAGAAGAAGCAGAGGAGATATGCTCGCAACATACAAGATACTGAAGGGAATAGCCGAAGTGGACAAGGACACCCTTCCTAAGTTGAGAGAAAGCAGGATAAAAGGTCACAAATGGAAGCTGGAAACACAAATGAGTCGAAGAAATGTAAGAAAATAGTCCTACTCTGTTCAGGTTGTCAGCAAGTAGCACGTATTAGGAGAAGAAGCTGTGGAAGCCACCTCCATCCACAACTTAAAGGACAAGTTCCATATAGATTTTGAACGCCAGAATAGTTAATATATATCGCAACAGGAAACAAACAAAAATAACAAGGCAGTAGACTGGGCATATAGAGCAAGACCTCACTTCCCTGTAGTCCCTGATAGGTAAGGACTGAGTCGACACCATTTGTAAGTGGCCTCGACTGTCTACAAGTCGTGCCGTATATCTAGGCAACGTGGCCCTAATGGCCACTTTGCTGTCGTATAACGCAATAATTCACGTGGATAACACCCCCCAAAAAAGGGGAGGTACTTTTGCGTACATACATCAGCTTGACCAAGGGTAATGGTTGCTTACATGAGAGACCTTAAACTCCACACACACGTGACATTCCCCTACAAGCTTGACTGAGCTTGACGCATCTATGCTTTCGCGATTTTTCATTAACCCTGACTGCCAACCCGTACGCTGTAACGCCGCGGAAGTCTGTAATTCGCCCTGGTAACGCGACAGAAGGGAACAATTTCGCTCCTTTATGTCCAATTAATATTGTCAAGTGGGTCGGCCCTGAACGACCCCAGCGCGTGTCCGCGGACCCAGCTGGGAAGGATCAATTTAAACTTGGATCATCAGCAACAGTAGTTCCTTGGACCCTTCGAGGCTGGAAGGGAGTAGGTAGAGGGGGTGGTTCTTGATTGCTAATTGGTGCTACCTATTGAAAGTACCGCGGGCTGCTTCGAGGAGCTGTTGGGTGCTACTGAGTAGTGTTGGGTGCTAATGATTACTCTGGAGTGCTAATGAGTACTCTTGGGTGCTTCTGGGTGCTATTGACTATTGCTGAGTTTTCTGAGTACTTCTGAATGGTTTTGAGTGCTATTTGTGCCTCTGATTATAGTTGGATGCTACTTAATGCGATTGGCTGCTTTTTGAGTGTTGCTGGGAGCTTTTGAGTACTGATTGGCTTTTTCTGAATAATGTTGTATGTTACTGAGTGCTCCTGGTTGCTGTTACTGGTTGTTGCTGAGTGCTGTTGAATACTTCTGATTGCTGTTGACGCAATCTGAGTGCTATTGTGTGCTTTTGAGGGCTAATAAGTATTGATGGGCACTACTGGAATTTATGAGTGCAAAGCTATTGGGCTTTGTCAATTGTTTTGCTAAATAGTGATGAGCCGGGTGAGGTTTTCTACTCGTTGCTGATTGTTCATGATTGTGTCCGTGAATGGGCGTGAACGGTTGAGTGTGTTAGTTAATGTTCTTAATTTCTTAAATGTACAATTTAAAGGACACAGGCGCACACACAATTGTGTGTGTGTGTGCGTCTGTGTGATTTAGGATAATTGTATATGCTCCTGGGTGCTCGTGAGTGCTCCTGGGTGTTGCTGGGTGCTGCCTGTCCTGGGTGTTGCTGGGTGCTCCTGGGTGTTGCTGGATGCTCCTGGGTGCTCCTGGGTGTTGCTGGGTGCTCCTGGGTGTTGCTGGGTGCTCCTGGGTGTTGCTGGATGCTCCTGGGTGCTCCTGGGTGTTGCTGGATGCTCCTGGGTGTTGCTGGGTGCTCCTGAGTGTTGCTGGGTGCTCCTGAGTGTTGCTGGGTGCTCCTGGGTGTTGCTGGGTGCTCCTGGGTGTTGCTGGGTGCTCCTGGATGTTGCTGGGTGCTCCTGGGTGTTGCTGGGTGCTCCTGGGTGTTGCTGGGTGTTCCTGGGTGTTGCTGAGTGCTCCTGGGTGTTGCTGGATGCTCCTTGGAGCTATCATACTACTGTTATGTTATGCTACTGACTGTTATTGTCTCTACAACTTATATATACATAATAATTATTCCAAATATTTTTACTCAACAATTTTCTAAAGAATTATTATTTAAATAATTAACTCTGTTACTCTTGTTTGAAATTAAATTAAAAATTCATTCTATTATTTTTTTTTTACTTTTAGTTTATCTGAGATTACAAATTTAGACCCCCCCCCCCCAAATATTTTGTTTGCTAATATAATCTCAATATAATTTGGATTTTGCAATTTTAATTTCGTTGTTTACATTATTTTACTATTTTGTAGAGAATTCAATCATTTTTTTCAGCCAGACTAAATTAAATATTACTAAAAAGAGGATCTTCTTTTGAATAATCTTTATGAAGATATTTATTCATTGAATGGGTTATGTTTTAATTTATGGTCAAAGCTTGTCATGTCATTGACCATAATAAAGCAAGCTCGGAGATTTTGCCTTATATATGCTCACCCATGAAGATATATATTTGTTCATTTAGCAGGAATATTAAAAAAATAATTTAAAACGGTATTTTGATTTTGAGTACGTTAGTACTCAAGAGTGTCAAGATTACAGAATATTATCAATACCACTATGTGGAAAGAAGTTATTCAGAAACACCCAAGTTAAAATACAACTTATCTGATTCAACCAAGAAAACACAGCTGGAGCATCCAAGACAACAACCAAGCATCTACTAGAACAAAACTTCATTGATGAAGATGGTACATATTCACAAACAAAGCCACGAAAGAGGCATTGTAAGTAAAGAACTAACTTATGAATGCAACAAAATGCAGAAATGTGTTCCTGCAGAGGGACATAAAAAGGGAGGGGTCAAGGCAGGAGTGGCAAAGAGAAGGAGCAAGATGAGGGAAGAGAATGGGAGACCCACAGTCCCCAACTCAGTAGCTGCAGAGGGGAATGGGGAACCCTCCACCAGCAGAACATAAAACTTGGAGAGACGAACAACAGATGCCCTGACTACCCACCAGCCCACTCTTCAAGCAGTTTTCCTCCTAGAAGCACCACCCGTTATTCCAATCCCATTCCATAGTGACCATCCCAACCCAATGCTCTTCCTCCTGCCTCTATACACCAAGCTCTCCCTACCTTCCTATACAATTCCCTCCTTGATTCATGTCGAATAACTCTAGGCAAGAACTAAATTCCCCCACTACCCACCCCAAGAACCTACACACCCCTCCACATTGCCCATCTACACCCCCAGGTCTAATTCTCCTCTTCATCATGAAATAGCCCATATTCAAATATCCCCACAAACAGAACAACCGATTACACCAGGAAAAATGATGTCTAGGGTGAGAATAAGTTAGAATTGAGCTTCAAATTAATGTTCCCAAAGAGGCTATCCCTGTCCACTTTATCTATTCCCCTCAGTATCTTGTATATTGTCATCATTTCCCTCTGTTTCTTCTGTCCTCTAGGATTGTGAGATTTAGTTCCGTTAGCCTTTTCTCGTAATTCAACACTAAGTTCTGCCACTAATTTTGTCGTAAATCTTAGTATATTTTTTTAAATTGTGCCTTTTGTTTCACAAATTAAGGATTTCATTTCCGTACTTCATTCTTCAGTATTGGTCTAAAAAATGTAGTAAAGATTGTCATGAAGGAGTCTTGAATAAGGTTTCCCTGATTCTGTTCTGATATTAGCCAACGTCTCATATGATGCAAATATTATCCTGTTTATGTTTGCCTCCGGTGTTAGTGTTGGAAGAATATATATATACTTCCAATTCTTTCTTTCTGATTCCTGTAGTTGCCTTCCCCTTTATGATGTTGAGGACATATAGTCTTCTCTCGCCCATCATCACTGTCATACACTTTTTGTTATTGACTTTTAGCTACTATTTCTTTGACCACTTCTGAAATTTGCCAAGGTCGTTTCAGTAATTTCCTGTAGTTCCCCCTCTGTTTTTTTAATTTCAAATTGGCTTTGCGTTATCTGCAAACATTGGCATGTACGAGCTCTCTACATCTAGTAGGTTGTTCACTTAAATTAGGAACAGAAATAGGATATATGTACATGACATAAACCGAGCCTTGTGGGGGCCCCAACTGTTACATTTCTCCAGCTTGAAACCTCCACTTTGACTGTGAGTCTTTGTTTTTTGTCCTGCAGGTTCTCCTTTACCCAGTTTTCCCAGCCTTCCACTCCATTTCTTGCACCAGAATAGGTCTGGCCCCTTTCATTTTGTCACATCTAGCTTCGCCAGGTTTTTCTTGCCTCTTCTACAGTTACCACAATGTCATCCATTGTTTCTTCCAGCAATTCATCTTTTGCAAACTTGGTCTCCACACTTGTTCTAATGTAAAGATCCGAAATCTATTTTTGTGTTCTTCACATAGCTCACTATCATTTTCTGTGAGAATTCCCACTTGTCTCATAAATCTGAGTCTCATACTGTTTTTTCCTTATGTGGCTATTGAACAGCCTTGGCTGGTCCTTAGTTTTTATTGCAGTCATTCTCAAATTGCCTCTTACCTGTGTGGGGTGTGCTTGTGTGTAAGTTTGTGTATTCGTGTGTGTGTGGGTTAATGTGTTTGTGAACATGCGCGCGCGCACAAGCGCATATGTGTATTTGCGTTTCTGAAAAGACAGGGAAGCACTCTCTGATCATATTATGCTAACTTAAGTCGTTCCCATTCACAAGTAATAAGCCTAAACTTCATCTTTACTGCGAAAGTCGACGCGGAATGGCTGTAATGTATATTTCAATTGTTAGTTTCAGCATTCCGTTCTCTCTTTCTCTCTCCCTCTCTTACCCTCTCCCTCTCCCTCTTTCCCTCTCCCCTCTCTGTCTTTCTCATAAAGTTAACATTGCTTGGTCCCCAAGGTATGTTATGTACTTTTGAGAGAACATCTGTCTGTGTGTTTGTCTTTCGAAAGTTGTAGTCTAGACGCTTGTGGCTAGTCTGACACAAATTTGCAGGGGGAATGATATGTAGTAGGGGACGGACATATGCTGGTCCGGGTAGACCTAAGTTAAATACTTTAAGAATTTTCAGCTTGTTTCCTTAACCCCTCCCCCCCCCCGCCCAAACTCCTATGAACAGTGCTTTCATGAAGCCTGAAATTAAATCAGGGATATGTTTTCCCATAGTATTTAATACGATTTTTCATGATTTACTTGAAAAGATGAACTGAATTAACTCGGCTTACAATGGTGAAAATAATGATAAGGGAAGATGGGTTATAGGGAAGGTGGTTATAAGGATTAAGTGTGTATTTGAAATGGTTATAGTGATGAAGATAGTATAAACAGTGAAGATAGTGTGTAGTTAAACTGGATGATAGAGGAAGTGTATGTAGCTGTACGTAGAGGGAAAGAGAGATGTAGGATGTGAGAAGAAGGGGGGGGGGGTGAAGGGACACACTCTCCAGAACACTTCCAGTGTTTGTGTGTGTTCACATATATATGCTTATATTTACACACACACACAGTATACTTATATATATATATATATATATATATATATATATATATATATATATATATATATATATATATATATATATATATATGTGTGTGTGTGTGACGGGAAAGTGTAGGAGTGTAGATGTTCGGCAGTCCCTCTAATGGCTGGTGTCAATGCCTAGTCACACTTACAAAAAATAGATAGACTGCTTGGCTGTTTGTCTGTGGTAAAGTAAGGGAAGACACGCAAAACACATAGTATGAACAATGACACTTTAATTAATATAGAAAACAAATTAAAAACAAAGACAATCTCTTGGCTATGTACAGTGCAAACAAACAAGTCAAAAACATATAACATAAATGAAGAATAGGGATGACGTTATTCTGCAATATGAAGACAAAGTGATTAAACAGGTGCTGAGAATATAGCGCTAGCTGAGAAACATCCACCTGATAGAGCGTATATCCATTTGTTGTTCACGGCTTGAGAGCACAAGGATATTCTGACTTCAATGGCTAGTTCAAGGCCAGACATCGACTTGTAGAGGGCACTGAGGTGCAGAGGTGCAGGTGTGCAGACGGCGGGTCACCAATCAGAAGCAGGCAGGCTGGAAATGGTAGTTTGCTGGTTGATGACGGAGCCGGCATGGAGGGAGTGTGGAGTAGGGGGGAGTTTTGGGTACGTTTGCCTCCTGGTCAAAACGTTTTGTGCTACTGGTAGACGCATCTTGAAGGTAGCATCTTATTGTTGTATATATATAAGTAATTTTATGTAGAGAAGAGCAGGCTCAATCTCTCTTGAAAGAGATTATCGTCACAATATATATATATATATATATATATATATATATATATATATATATATATATATATATATATATATATATATATATATATATATATATATAATTTTATTGAAACAATCCAATATATTTTTGGATTAGATATATCTTAGATATAATTCACCTATTATGAGTAAAGAGTGAAAATATGCGACTTTTAACCTGAGAAAATCGAGGACTTTTGCCTTTTCAATTTGCAATTCTCTTTCATTCCTTCTGACTCGACCGGGACTTTGGTGCTCACAGCCTCCTTTCATCTTTCCTCACTACTACAACAACCACCGCTATGTTCACCACCACCGCTGTGTTCACCACCACCGCTGTGTTCACCACCTCCACCACCGCTATGTTCACCACCACCACCACCGCTGTGTTCACCACCTCCACCACCGCTGTGTTCACCACCACCGCTGTGTTCACCACCTCCACCACCGCTATGTTCACCACCACCACCACCGCTGTGTTCACCACCTCCACCACCGCTATGTTCACCACCACCACCACCGCTGTGTTCACCACCTCCACCACCGCTGTGTTCACCACCACCACCACCGCTGTGTTCACCACCACCACCACCGCTGTGTTCACCACCACCACCACCGCTGTGTTCACCACCACCACCACCGCTGTGTTCACCACCACCACCACCGCTGTGTTCACCACCTCCACCACCGCTATGTTCACCACCACCACCACCGCTGTGTTCACCACCTCCACCACCGCTGTGTTCACCACCACCACCACCGCTGTGTTCACCACCACCACCACCGCTGTGTTCACCACCTCCACCACCGCTGTGTTCACCACCACCGCTGTGTTCACCACCACCACCACCGCTGTGTTCACCACCTCCACCACCGCTGTGTTCACCACCACCACCACCGCTGTGTTCACCACCACCACCACCGCTGTGTTCACCACCACCACCACCGCTGTGTTCACCACCACCACCACCGCTGTGTTCACCACCTCCACCACCGCTGTGTTCACCACCACCACCACCGCTGTGTTCACCACCACCACCACCGCTGTGTTCACCACCACCACCACCGCTGTGTTCACCACCACCACCACCGCTGTGTTCACCACCTCCACCACCGCTATGTTCACCACCACCACCACCGCTGTGTTCACCACCTCCACCACCGCTGTGTTCACCACCACCACCACCGCTGTGTTCACCACCACCACCACCGCTGTGTTCACCACCTCCACCACCGCTGTGTTCACCACCACCGCTGTGTTCACCACCACCACCACCGCTGTGTTCACCACCTCCACCACCGCTGTGTTCACCACCTCCACCACCGCTGTGTTCACCACCACCACCACCGCTGTGTTCACCACCACCACCACCGCTGTGTTCACCACCTCCACCACCGCTGTGTTCACCACCACCACCACCGCTGTGTTCACCACCTCCACCACCGCTGTGTTCATCACCATCACCACCGCTGTGTTCACCACCACCACCACCGCTGTGTTCACCACCTCCACCACCGCTGTGTTCACCACCACCACCACCGCTATGTTCACCACCACCACCACCGCTGTGTTCACCACCACCACCACCGCTGTGTTCACCACCACCACCACCGCTGTGTTCACCACCTCCACCACCGCTGTGTTCACCACCACCACCACCGCTGTGTTCACCACCACCACCACCGCTGTGTTCACCACCTCCACCACCGCTGTGTTCACCACCACCACCACCGCTATGTTCACCACCACCACCACCGCTGTGTTCACCACCACCACCACCGCTGTGTTCACCACCACCACCACCGCTGTGTTCACCACCACCACCACCGCTGTGTTCACCACCACCACCACCGCTATGTTCACCACCACCACCACTGTGTTCACCACCTCCACCACCGCTGTGTTCACCACCACCACCACCGCTGTGTTCACCACCACCACCACCGCTGTGTTCACCACCACCACCGCTGTGTTCACCACCACCACCACCGCTGTGTTCACCACCACCACCACCGCTGTGTTCACCACCTCCACCACCGCTGTGTTCACCACCTCCACCACCGCTGTGTTCACCACCACCACCACCGCTATGTTCACCACCACCGCTGTGTTCACCACCACCACCACCGCTGTGTTCACCACCACCACCACCGCTGTGTTCACCACCTCCACCACCGCTGTGTTCACCACCTCCACCACCGCTGTGTTCACCACCACCACCACCGCTATGTTCACCACCACCGCTGTGTTCACCACCACCACCACCGCTGTGTTCACCACCACCACCACCGCTATGTTCACCACCACCGCTGTGTTCACCACCACCACCACCGCTGTGTTCACCACCACCACCACCGTTATGTTCACCACCACCGCTGTGTTCACCACCACCACCACCGCTGTGTTCACCACCACCACCACCGCTATGTTCACCACCACCGCTGTGTTCACCACCACCATCCACATGCATCTGAATTGATTAAAGGCGCCGGAAAAAAACAGCAAGAGAACCAAGGGCAACATTAGCAAAAATTCTTATACTATGGAGTCGATTGTGAATTTATGATGGTCCAGGAAGGACCAAAACGTCGTCGTCTCCTCCTCTTCTGGTGTGTGCTTTAATCTTCATATCTTCAGCCGCGTTGTTGAGAATCATCATCTGCATATAGATTATGCAGAGATGACGAGGAATGTAAAATCAGAGTTGAACTGCAGAAAGTTAAAGGAGGACCTTGACAAACATCAGTAGTTAATCCAATAGTTACTTAAATGTAATACATTAAGTGTAAGCTAACGAAGTTAAGAAAGGGAGAGAGGAAACCAGGAAATATCTACAACATTAAAAGAAAGCAACTGCAAGTATCGGAAAAGAAGAAAAAATAGGGAGGGGATATAATTCCAATACTTACTAACAGGAACACAATGTGAGGTATGTGATAACAAGTTTTGCAACAAGATTGGTACAACTTAGAGGGTTAACCTACGAGGATATGCTAATGACACTATGTTTCATAACCCTAGAACAAAAATGGAACAGAGGTAATATGATCACAACATTCAAGATACTGAGATAAATGGATTCGATGAAACAGGACATCATCTTCAAACTGAGAGGAGGCAGGACGAGAGGACGCAAGTGGAAGTTGGAAACGCAGAGGAGCCGAAGATATGTAGGGAAATACTGGTACCCTGTATCGGGCTCAACATGTGGAAAGCACTGAAAGAAGTTGTGGAAGCCTCCTCCATCCACAACTTTCAGGTCAGATTCGACAAAGAATTTGAGCGTCAGAATAGTTAAATTATAACGTAACAGGTACAACGTGGCGGGTAGGCGTGGCATTAAGAGATAGACATCTCTCCACTGTAGACATTCTTAGGTATGTGCCAGCCCAATACTACCACCACCCTTATCACCACCACCACTACTACTACCCCTCAACTCCACAACCAAAACCACTACCACCCCTCTCCACCGCCACTACCACCCTCACCACCACCACCACTACCACCCCCACCACTACCACCCTCACCACCACCACCACTACCACCCCCCATCACCACCACTACCACCACTACCACCCCCACCACAACCACCACTACCACCCTCACCACAACCGCCACTGCCACCACTCGTCTAACCCGCCGGACCATACATATTTCACAATCACCCAGAATACCTTTTCCCCAATGTGTCAAAGTCGCGCTTTTCTGCGAATTCGATTTGGCTATTTGTTCTTTTCTTTTTCCTTTTCGCGTGTCGTGTGCATTTCAGTAAATAATTTTTAATTCGAGTAACAAATATCGAGAACAAATAATCTCCAAAAATGTAATAAAAGCATCCGTTCAATTCACATTGTTATTTTGTATAATTCCAACTAAAGAACAAACAATCCTATTCAATATAGTTTACTATAGTTGCTTTCAATCGACGTGACAACTCAGCAGCTTTTGGGAGGCAAGAATAGTTTATTTACCTGAGAGCCACTAACACTAGATTCCTCGACGAGGACAGGAAGCCGTTGGCTTGTCGAAGGTTTCCCCTCCCCCATTTGCCGTTATGTTGTTGTTCAAGGTAAGTAGTGAGGCAGCATGGATGTATCCCAACCGGTTTGGCTTATTCTACTCACAGTTTTACAAGTATCCCCCCAATTCAGGAGGAGAGGAAATTATCAGGGGAAAACGCCAAGCAATTACGACTGTATAGCATTGGATGGGGAGGGCTCAGGACAAGAAGTTGGGATGGGACGGAGGGAAGGAATGGTGCCTAACCATTTGAACAGTCAGGGATTGAACGCCGACCTGCATGAAGCAAGACAGTCGAGAATAAACCTTTCTCGCTGGCAGGCGGGACATAGGCGGGCTATACCTCACGTGTAGTCGCTCATAGGTGAGGTTTACAAGTTTGTCGGTGATTTGAGTCTCAAAACTTTGTGGATTTTAAATGTTTTTCTGCTCCTTTAACAGATTCGATACCTTACTACTATGCAAGGCCCGATTTGCCTAATAAGCCAAGTTTTCCTGAATTAATATATTTTCTCTAATTTTTTTCTTATGAAATGATAAAGCTACCCATTTCATTATGTATGAGGTCAATTTTTTTATGGGAGTTAAAATTACCGTAGATATATGACCAATCCTACCTAACCTAACCTAAGCTATCTTTATAGGTTAGGTTAGGTTAGGTAGCCGAAAAAGTTAGGTTAGGTTAGATTAGGTAGGTTAGGTAGTCGAAAAACAAATAATTCATGAAAACTTGGCCTGTTAGGCAAATCGAGCCTTGCATTGTAGGCTGAGAAGTGCATTCTGGCTACTAGGTATGACATATATATATATATATATATATATATATATATATATATATATATATATATATATATATATATATATATATATATATATATATATATATATATATATATATATTTATATATATATATATATATATATATTTTTTTTTTTCATTGAATATGACCGCATATTCTGTATTTATTATTTCTGGTTTAGGACTTCTATCCCTCTAACTATTTTCTTAGCATCAGGGCTTAATTGAAATAGGAGTTCTCCAAAACTCATTTTCGTACTTTTAAGGTGAAGAAAAGAAGTGATTTACTATAGAGTGTATTTACACTTATTTGTATAATTTGCACGACGTTTCGAACCTCCATGGTTCATTCTCAAGTGAACAGATCTTACAATACTAGTTGATTTTATACCCGCATTAGGTCAGGTGATAATACAATGAAGGTGAAAACATGGGGGGATACATAAGGGATAAACATACGGGCTGCAGAAGGCTTATTGGCCCATACGAGGCATCTCCTATCTAAACACAAAGATTAATCCAGTGTAATTGGCCTGTTATGTTGGACATTGTCTTCTGTGTTGGCATCGATATGTTCTTGTCTTGTCCTTACTCTCATGGTGGGTAGAGTAAATAGTTCCGTGATTTGGGTGTTCATGGTAGGTCGCTCTATTCTTATGTGAATTGCCTCAAGAATTTGTAATCTTCTTGAATCTTGGGTTTTGTCTATTATGCAAGTATTCTTGTTCAACATTTCTCTTGTTAGAGTAATGTCATGGGCTTGTCTCATGTGATTCCTAGGGGCACCAGATTGAAGATGGCATGTCAAACGCCTCGTCAGCTTGGTCGACGTCATACCTATGTACTTACATTGAAGGTTACATCCTTCGTGGGGGCAAGTGTACATGTATACAACGCTTGACTGCTGTAGAGGGTTCTCCGTCGGCTTCGGGCTGTTTTTGATAAGGAGTTCGGAAGTCTTCTTGGTTTTGTAGAATATTATCAGATTTATGTTTTGGTTAGGAGTAGTGCTTTTTACTCCTTTACGGATTATTTCTTTCATTATTCTTTCCTCTTTTATATGTTCACTGTGCATGGTTGATTTGTAATATAATTTTATTGGGGGTGTTGTGTTTCAGGTTAAATAGTTCACTGTTGATGGTTTGCTTGAGTTGGATAGGGATGTCGTACTGGGTCAACTCAAGCAAACCATCAACAGTGAACTATTTAACCTGAAACAACAACATAAAACTCTTGTAGAAACAAAGACACTCCGTAAGTTAACATCCCTAAACGGTGGACAGCTAAAAATCCCTCGTCCTAAAGATGGCTACTTTAACCTGACTTCTTATGATCTTACCCAGGACCAACGAGACCTCTTAAATCTTGGTCTAAATTGTCAATTCTTATCTAAACCAAAGATGCATCAAAAACGCCTGGAAATCGAAATGCTTCTGGACGATATCCATAAGCTAGAAGACAACAAAAAAGTCATCACCACTGACACACTTCAAGCTGAACTACTTGCAGAAGCAGGGAAAAAACGTGGAACATATTCATCTACAATCTTAACCCCACGACTCAAAGAAGCAGCGAAACAACTAAAAAATCTGAAAGACGTAACAATAAGAAAAGCCGACAAAACAGCAGCATATGTATTGATTCCTACCCATGAATACATGAACAAAATTAGCGACATCCTAAGTGACGACTCCAAATTTCAACGAATCACGAGGAACCTTGTAGAAGACCTTAAGCGGAAAGTAAACAAAACAATTACAGCAATCAACGCAAAGAAAGGTAGTGTGCATTTCAATAAACTTCAAGGCGACTATGGCTTAGGATATGCCTACGGCAATGTTAAGACGCATAAACCAGGTAACCCACTACGCCCTATAATCAGCCAAATACCAACCCCAACTTATCACCTGGCAAAGAAACTCAATGAACTCCTAACTCCATACACTCCAAGTAAGTTTAGTCTACAATCATCAGCAGATTTCCTAGAATTGATCAAATCTACCCAGCCCGATGGAATCATCGCTTCCCTGGACGTTGAATCCCTATTTACCAACGTCCCAGTCGACACAACCATAGGAATGATACTGGACAGAGTATACAGAGACGAGAGCACCCCCAAATTAGACATACCTGAGCCACACTTGAAAAGTCTTCTCGAAGCATGTACAAAGGAAGCCCCTTTCATCAGTCCACAAGGAGACATGTATTTACAAATAGACGGAGTAGCAATGGGCTCCCCCTTAGGAGTTTTATTTGCTAATTTTTATATGGGAACCATCGAAGATAGGGTCTTCAGTAGCCGACAAAAACCAAGTGTATACTGCCGTTATGTAGATGACATATTCGTAATAGTAAAAGACTCAGATGAACTAATTGACCTAAAAAGACACCTAGAGAGAGAGTCAGTACTCCGATTTACACATGAAAATAGTGAAAATAACAGTCTGCCATTCTTGGATGTACTAATAACAAAAACAGGAACCTCTTTAAGCACCAACGTATATACCAAGCCCACCAACATAGGATTATGCCTGAACGGTAGAAGTGAGTGCCCCCAAAGATACAAAGCCAGTGTTCTCAATGCTTATATTCGTCGAGCGCTTACCCACTGCTCTGAATGGAGCAACGTGAGTAGAGAGTTTGAAAGAGTAACTCAGGTATTGGTGAACAACGGATATAGCAACGCGGAAATAAACGCTGCTATAAGAAGACACTTGGACCGTTGGTATAATTCAGAACCTAGAACAGAAACCACAACACCCCCAATAAAATTATATTACAAATCAACCATGCACAGTGAACATATAAAAGAGGAAAGAATAATGAAAGAAATAATCCGTAAAGGAGTAAAAAGCACTACTCCTAACCAAAACATAAACCTGATAATATTCTACAAAACCAAGAAGACTTCCGAACTCCTTATCAAAAACAGCCCGAAGCCGACGGAGAACCCTCTACAGCAGTCAAGCGTTGTATACATGTACACTTGCCCCCACGAAGGATGTAACCTTCAATGTAAGTACATAGGTATGACGTCGACCAAGCTGACGAGGCGTTTGACATGCCATCTTCAATCTGGTGCCCCTAGGAATCACATGAGACAAGCCCATGACATTACTCTAACAAGAGAAATGTTGAACAAGAATACTTGCATAATAGACAAAACCCAAGATTCAAGAAGATTACAAATTCTTGAGGCAATTCACATAAGAATAGAGCGACCTACCATGAACACCCAAATCACGGAACTATTTACTCTACCCACCATGAGAGTAAGGACAAGACAAGAACATATCGATGCCAACACAGAAGACAATGTCCAACATAACAGGCCAATTACACTGGATTAATCTTTGTGTTTAGATAGGAGATGCCTCGTATGGGCCAATAAGCCTTCTGCAGCCCGTATGTTTATCCCTTATGTATCCCCCCATGTTTTCACCTTCATTGTATTATCACCTGACCTAATGCGGGTATAAAATCAACTAGTATTGTAAGATCTGTTCACTTGAGAATGAACCATGGAGGTTCGAAACGTCGTGCAAATTATACAAATAAGTGTAAATACACTCTATAGTAAATCACTTCTTTTCTTCACCTTAAAAGTACGAAAATGAGTTTTGGAGAACTCCTATTTCAATTAAGCCCTGATGCTAAGAAAATAGTTAGAGGGATAGAAGCCCTAAACCAGAAAATAATAAATACAGAATATGCGGTCATATTCAATGAAACATGTTTGAAAGAAAACCTGCTGCCAGTATACACCAATATATATATATATATATATATATATATATATATATATATATATATATATATATATATATATATATATGTATTATTAAATATGACCGAAAAAGTAAGACTAGAAATAAAAATGAATTTTGGAGAATTGATCTTTGAATTACCATCAACAGTGAAAAGAAACGTAAGAAAGATCGAGAAAATTCGTGTTAGAATTATTAATCTTACTTTTTCGGTCATATTTAATAATATATGTCTACAGGAAAGACTGCTACCAAAATATACTAATATATATATATATATATATATATATATATATATATATATATATATATATATATATATATATATATATATATATATATATATATATATATATATATATATATATATATATATATAGAAGGGAGTACCACCTCTAGCTGGAAGAAGGGGGACCCATAGCCTCGGAGGAAACCACGCATAACGCATTAGAGGGAATGTTTAGATCCCCTCCAATACAGTTTCTGTGTGCTTTTCTCCTACCACCCCCTTCCTTTTTTATTTTTTGTGCTTTATTATGCATTTGATGGTTACAAGACATACATGGGTTGATACAAAAATAATAATGCAAAAAGGTGCTTAAAGGTTATAGATCTCTTGAAAAACACAACAATGGGAAACCATTGATATATATATGGGAATGGGACAATGGGAAACCATTGATATATATATATATATATATATATATATATATATATATATATATATATATATATATATATATATATATATATATATATATATATATATATATATATATATATATATATATATATATATATAACCATTCAGGCTTGTTCGCATATATATAACCATTCAGGCTTGTTCGCATATATATATATATATATATATATATATATATATATATATATATATATATATATATATATATATATATATATATATATATATATATATATATATCAATGGTTTCCCATTGTCCCATTCCCATATATATATCAATGGTTTCCCATTGTTGTATATATATATATATATATATATATATATATATATATATATATATATATATATATATATTGTTACAGTGCCCTCTCCTATTTCTTTCGTTTGCCCGCTTTAAGAGTCATATCAGCTCTCTCTACTGATTCTCTGAGGTTCAGGGAGTCTATTGATATATGTGGCGACCAGACCGGTTGCCAGTTAAGGGAGAAAGTTACATTATAAGTTGTAAGTAAGGGGAAATTGGCGCCCTGATATAAAATGAAAGAGTATCCCCTAATGCAGATATGACGTTTTGGAAGGGACACTAGCTGATCTCGGATTGGCCGACTTAGGTCGCGGGCAACCAATCAGGGCCCGCCATGACGTCACCGAGTGCCCCGGGCGGCGCCAACGTCAGAGTTGACCTGACCTTGGAAGCGAGAGGACGCACCTCTGTCAACTCTCAAGGATTTGAGGCTCTACAAGCCTTTCTTAGTGGATTAGAGCTGGCTATCGCAGCCCATCTCACGTATTGGAGACCCCGCGCTTCTGGGAAGCAAAAAGGAACCAAGTTTATTGAGCAAAAGAGTGCCAAACTTGGAAAATATTCGGCGACGACGCTGGGAGGCGACGCTGGACGTTGAGGGCCTGGAAAGGTGTTACGGGCAAGCGTAGCTGTGACCGGGTCACATCCACTGAGGGTTTTGGAAGGTCGACACCGTTACTAGGACAAGGAGCAACGCCTTGTGGAAGGGACGAGTGTGGGAAAATAGTGATTAGCTCAGCGCCCATTGATGAACCAGGATTGGGATAGCTGAATCTCAGGGATTGGAACGGCGACGACGAGAAGGCTCCACGACACCTGAGGACCTGTGGAACGTTCCTGGATCGTCAAGGATCGACTCAGGAAGCGTGGGAACCTCACACCATCGAGGGACAGGCGTCGTGAGCCAGGAATGTAAGGTAGATCATTTTCCCTCCCATTACCCCTTGTGTGAGTAGGCTAGTTAGGCCACAATATTTACTTATGTATGTAGCAATAGGACAGTAATACTTTAGTAGTAGAATAGGCTGCAAGGCAGCTTGTGTCCAGGGCTGTCAGAGGGGACAGTGTGTATGGATGGCAGGACAGTGAAGAAGAGGCGCCGACGTGGTGAAGAGGCCCTCCTATGAGAGAGTGTGGGACTCCTGTCTTTCTGCCCAGTTGAAGGAGTGTTGGAGGTCGTGGAAGAAGAGGCTGACGATCTCCAGACTTATTATCCTTATTTTCATATTCATGTATTACTTGTGGTTGTATGTGTGTTCATGTAATTTGCGTCAGTAAATTCACACATTTTATCATTGTGTTTAAGTGTGCCTCCATTTATAATATTTCTCTATGAGCATACACGAAGGTTATCAGAGTTCCACCTAGGGAACACTACGTTCTCTATAGAAGTTCTTATTGCCTGGAGAATGGTAAAGACAGCACGGACTTATATAAAAGTGTACCCTTAGCCATCCGATCAGTATCAGTGCCTGAATGGTGGCAACTAGTAACGTAGTGGCTAGAGAGAGGTAAAGCCACACAGACCTTCCTGGGAGAGTACCCTTGGCCGACAGTCTAGTAGCAGATCCTTGGAAGTAGCAATCTTCTGGCTACAAACAATATATAATACACCCACTGAACTGCATTGTTGGGGTGCAGATATAATAACCCAGCTGGCGACCTTGTTAAGAAGAAGATAGGGAAGACAGGCGGGAAAGGAGTTCCTGCAACCTTTTTGTCTGGCAGGCAAGACTCAGGGAGGTTATGGTTATAAGGTAAGCCTGAGTTTTCCTTCACTCCCCCACGGGTCTAGGCCGGAACTGTTAACAGCAGTTTCCCCGTGTTTGACTGAAGGGCTTCCAGGGTGAATCAGTGGCACCCCCCTTTTGTGGTGGAAGCAAAGACCTGCGGAGGTGGGCATTGTTGGTCCTCTCCTGTGTGACCAAGGAGACTCCGGTGAATCCCGGGAGTCGGAGGGTCTGAGTATTCGGCCTTTTGAGCCCTCTAGCAGCCGAGTGCTAGTAGAGCCCCGGCCCACCCCACGTGAAAATATATATATATATATGTATATATATATATATATATATATATATATATATATATATATATATATATATATATAATTCCATATATATATATAATTCCATATTTATATATATATATATATATATATATATATATATATATATTTCATTGAATAAGACCACATATTCTGTATTTATTATTTTCTGGTTTAGGGCTTCTATCCCTCTAACTATTTTCTTAGCATCAGGGCTTAGTTGAAATAGGTGTTCTCCAAAACTCATTTTCGTACTTTTAAGGTGAAGAAAAGAAGTGATTTACTATAGAATGTATTACACTTATTTATACAATTTGCACAACGTTTCGAACCTCCATGGTTCATTCTCAAGTGAAGCGATTTTACAGGGCTGGTTGATTTTATATCCGAACTGGGTCAGGTGATAAGACAATAAAGGTGAAAACATGGGGGGATACATAAGGGATAAATGTGGAGTGAAACATAAGAATATAAGAATATAAGAACTGCAGAAGGCTTATTAGCCCATACGAGGCAGCTTCTATCTACATACAAAGATTAATCAAGTGTAATTGGCCTGTTATGTTGAACATTGTCTTCTATGTTGGCATCGTTATGTTCTGGTCTTGTCCTTACTCTCATGGTGGGTAGAGTAAATAGTTCCGTGATTTGGGTGTTCATGGTAGGTTGTTCTATTCTTATGTGAATTGCTTCAAGAAATTGAAGCAATTCACATCAGAATAGAACAACCTACCATGAACACCCAAATTACGGAACTATTTACTCTACCCACCATGCGAGTAATTGATTGTCATTTCATGATATATATCATTTCAATGATATACATCATTTCAGTCCTAGCACCGATCCTTGTGGTACTCCACTTGTTACTGTTCGCCAGTCCGACTTCTCGCCCCTTACCGTAACTCTTGGGCTCCTTCCTGTTAGGTAGTTCCTTATCCATGCTAGGACCTTTCCCCCCACCCCCGCCTGCCTCTCGAGCTTGAACAGCAGTCTCATGTGCCGTACTGTATTAAAGGCTTTTTGGCAGTCCAGAAATATGCAGTCTGCCCAACCATCACTGTCCTGTCTTATCCTCGTTATTTTATCATAGAATTCCAAAAGGTTTGTTAGGCACGATTTCCCTTTCCAGAAACCATGTTGATGTTTGTTCACAAACCAAACGTTCTCCAGGTGTACAACCAGTCGTAGCCTAATTATTCTTTTCCAGTATTTTACAGGGATGCTTGTCAGTGATATAGGTCTGTAGTTAAGTGCCTCCTCCCAATCGCCTTTCTTGAAGATCGGTACATTTGCCTTCTTCTAGCAATAGCTTCTTCTGGGCAATTCTCCTGACATAGTGACCCACTAAAGATCATTGCCAGAGACACGCTGAGGGCCTGCACTGCTTCTTTTAGTATCCACGGTGATACTTTTTCTGGTCCAACTGCTTTAGTTCCATCCAGTGTTGTTACCTGTTACATTACCTTCCCTGCTGTCACCTCTATATCTGATAGTCTTTCATCTAGGGTAACCCCTTCCAACAATGGGAGCTGCTCAGGCTCGGTAGTGAACTCCATGGAAACTGGCATTCAGTGCCTCTCAGATTTCCTTGTCACTTTCAGCATATGACCCCTCTGTTTTCCTTAATCTTGTCACTTGGTCGTTCACCGACATTTTTCGTCTTGTATGGCTGTGTAGTGACTTAGGTTGCTTTTTTGCTTTGATCGAAATATCGTTCCCATAGTCCCTTTCCGATGTTCATCTTATGTTAATGTAATCATTTCTACCTCTGTTGCATCTGATCCTGTTATCCTTTGTCTTCTGTACTTACTCCACTTCCGCCTGCTAGCCATTTTTGCTTCCTGACACTCTCTATTAAACCATGGGTTATTATGTTCCCTCTTATTTTTTCCATTTACTGTTGGTATAAATCTCTCTTCGGCCTCCTGGCATATCTGTATGACTAGGTCCATTATATCTTGGACTGTTTTTCCTCTAATTTCTTCCTCCCACTGCACTTCTCCCAGATAGTCCCTTATTCTCCTGTAGTCCCCTTTCCTGTAGTCAACTCTCCTTTCCCAAACCTCTTGTCCCATGGTCACAAGTTTGAATTTTATTATGTAGTTAAAGACTAGGACACAATGGTCGCTTGCCCCTAGAGGTATTTTATGCTCCAAATTTTCGATGTCTTCTACGTTCTGGGTGAAAATCAAGTCTAATAGGCATGGTGCATCTCCTCTTTTTTCCCTTGTGTCTTCTTTCACATGTTGTGTTAGGAAATTTCTGTCTATAACATCTACTAACTTTGTTCCCCACGTTTTGTCCCCTCTATGGGGATTCCTTGATTCCCAATTTATCTCTCATAAAGGCCCCCCATGACCATCAGCTTCACTCTCATTCTGTGGGCTAGTGTTGTTGCCTTCTTCAGTTCATCTATGCATGCCTTGTTGTTGTGTTGTCATCATACTCCTGCCTGGGTCTTCTACTGTTTGGAGGGGGGATTGTAGATTAACAAGATCACAATCTTCCTCCCATATGCTGTCAGAATTCCATGCATGAAGCTTGTGGTCTCATTGGTAACTCGATTTCCCAGGTCTTCAAACTTCCATTACCGCTTTATTAGGAGTGCTACTCCTCCTCCCTGTTTCTGTGTCCTCTCTTTTTTCTTATCACCTGGTAGCTCTCTGGAACGATTGCATCTGAGATCATGTCATTAATTTTAGTTTCCACAATTGCAACTATGTCAGGATCTGCTTCACTTACTCTTTCTTTTATCTCTTCTGCTTTATTAGTTACACCATCAGCATTGGTGTACCAAACCTTGAGATTCTTCATGGAAACTCTTGTACAAGAGTTCTCCCTTTCTATGGGGATCTGGGGGGATCTGGGGGGTGAATGGGGGCTGGGGAGATCGGGGGGGGGGGGTGTCTGAGGGGATCCGTGGGGGGTCTGTGGGGATCCGGAGGTTGTCTGGGGTATCCGGGGGGGGGGGTGGCTGGGGGGATCCGTGGGGTGTCGGGGGGGGGTGAAAGGGGTCGGAAGGGGGGTGAAAGGGGTCGGGACGGGTGCTTGGGGGGCGAATGGGGGCTGGGTATCTAGGAAGGTAGATACTTGGAACTCAGGGGTATGTGTGGGCATTGGGGCCGAAGGGGGGGGGGAAGAGGGAAATGAAGGAAGAGGTAGGGGGGGTCCCCCAGTCCCCCACGGGGGGGATCCATGTGACCCCCTCGCAAGGGTGGGGGCGTCACAAGGAAAGAGAGGGGATGAGAAGGGGTGAGGGCTGGGCGGGTTTTTGGGGTTGAGGGGATGAGGGCTGGGTAGGTTTTGGGGGCTGAAGGGATGAGAGCTGGGCGGGTTTTGGGGGTTGAGGGGATGAGGGGGACCTTGGAATGTGGGATGAATCAGATGGATTTGAATGTAGTGGGGTCAGAGGGGTCAGGGGAGGTGTTGGGGAGATAAGCAGGGGGCAGGGAGGGCTGATTTGGGGAGGAGTGACCTGGGAAACAGGTGTGAGCTGGTTTAGCACGGGGTGGGTTAGCATTGAGGTGTGTAACTATGCTCAAATGGGAAGAGTTGTATCGTGGAGGTTTGCTCGCCCTGTGGGCACTCTGTTCCTCTTTCGTCATAAATTTATCAATATACACATTATAGTAGATTTCGCTACTTCTGAGTAAGTGTTTGTGATGCAGTATGTAATCCACTGCCTCTTCGTTAGTGAACTGTATAAGGACAGGTCGTTTCTTGTCACAGTTGTATGGCCCAATGCGTCGGTGGACTTGCGCCTCATTCCCTGCCATCTGAGCTCTGATATCACTCAAGATCCCCTGTAGCTCCAAATCTTCAATCTCCATCCTTTCCTGCCTCGATGGTGCCTTGGCTTCAAGCAATCCATGAAATATGATTGACCTCTTTCTCAGTGCAGGGTCATGCTGGTCGCCCCCCCTCCCTGGCTGACCCCCATCCCTCTCACACTCGCTACGCCACCTATTCCCTTATTCGTGCCAAATTCATTTGTAAACCTAGTTATTTCTCCTTTCCATTCAACCCTGCTCTTCCTGATTACCTCTTGAATATAATCCATAAACTCTTGTTTGAGTTTTTGAACCTCGTCCTGTATCTTATTAAAGATTTCACCTTTAATCCCCTGGATTAGATCATCTATCCAAACATCCCTCTTCTCTACAAATTTCCCAATCATCTTCTCCACAAGCCCATCCTCTTCTTCAATCATAATACTGCTGGACCTAGACACCCTTCCTGACCTAGTCATAGCTATAATCCAACCTAACCCACAGTAGTTTCAAGTACCTTACCGTCATGCAAAACACAATAGGTAAGTGAATCTCCAAGCGTCTCCCCACGTGGTGTTGGGAAGGTTGCTGCCGGGGGTGAGGTCACGGTCAGAGGTCGGTAAGGTCTGCCCCACTCTGTACACTGCCACAGTACTTCAACAACTATTTTCAATTATGCTACTTATACTGTTTTTCTTCACTACCTTATGGCTTAAGTTAAAACCCAAGTTTTTTCATTCACTTGTATACACTTTTCCACTTCGAAATCACATGATTATCCCCTCCCACTTCACTAGTGAAGCAGGAGCTCCCAACCTACGTCCACCCAACACGATGGTCACAACACAAGTGTCAAGTGTGTGTGTATGTGTATGTGTGTGTCCCAAGGTTGACCTTTAGCTATTTCAAGGTCATATACGAATCCTTTATTACACACACATATATACTCGTTAAATATAAACATACATAATATACAGGTTAAAGTTATCCCATTATCGGCTGGCCTTAATCTCAATCAAGTATGGAGCGGAAAGTTACCTGTTAAAATACGTATTTAAAGTCGAGAGAACCACAAGAATCTGTTCACTTTTAGCACTGTGAGGAGTACTGGCCACACTGCACTATGTAGCAGGATTCAGATGTTACGTCTTGTTCACACCGCTCGTTGAACTACAGGGTCAATAAAATATGTTGTTGTCTAGTGGACATTGAGAGTAAAACCCGTGAGGGATCCAGTAAGTTCAGTAGAACTTCGGTTTCAACTCTCGTACCCTGTCGTAGCTCAGTCGAATAAGGCAGTGTCTGGGATGCTCCCAGACGCAGGATCGAATCCTCGTCACGGCCCTTGTGGATTTGTTCAATATATACTTCTATATCTCAAGTAATAAAATGGCACACTACGATAATAATAATAAGGCAGCTCCCAAAGATAAATAAAATCTACTACGACAAGATAAAGAACAAAACAAGGATGACTTATCAGACCAGTTGTCTCTAGGGCCGGCTCTCAGATTCTAACTCAACCGGCGTTTGAGCGCCCCGCTCTCGCTCCCTCACAAAATAACGAATGGAATATTTATATAAAATTATCTTACTTATATGAGCAACATGACTGGGCTAAGGCAAACATTAAAATAACTTAAATAAGAATGATCAAGTTGACATGCATCAACTGAGGTAATGTATTTTATATAAAATAAATACATTTATATATAATAATAAAGAGGAAACTGATGGAAACTACACAACTGAACAAGATCAAAATTTATAATCACGAAACTCACAGGTCCTGGACGTGTGACTTAGTTCATACAGGAGCGGGCTTGCCAAAGTTTATGACAACTTTAATATATATATATATATATATATATATATATATATATATATATATATATATATATATATATATATATTTATATATATATATATATTTATATATATATATATATATATATATATATATATATATATATATATATACATATATATATATATATATATATTCATATATATGATGATATGATGAAATCAAACCATTCTTCTTTGGTGCATCCCTATGTGCCCTGAAAAAGAAGGGGGGAGGGATCAGACCCATTGCCGTTGGTAATACCCTTCGCCGCCTAGTTGCAAGGGCTGCTGTCAGAAGTATCCGAATGGAAGCAGCCACCATGCTGCAACCCAACCAGCTGGGGTTTGGAGTCCCCCAAGGCTGTGAAGCAGCGGCTCATGCTGCACGAGCCTACATTAGCTCTCTTACTGAAGACCAGGCAGTAGTAAAATTAGATTTTAAAAACGCTTTCAACTCGGTCAAAAGGGAAGCAATCCTCACTGCAGTCCAGGAACATTGCCCAAGCATTCTCCCGTCTGTGTCAGCAGGCTACAGCAAAGACTCAACCCTCCTGTTTGGCAAACATGAAGTCACCTCAGTAGAGGGAATTCAACAGGGTGACCCACTTGCACCGTTCCTCTTTTGCATAGCGGTTCGAGAAATTACAACCAGACTGTCCAGCGAGCTCAACATCTGGTTCCTGGATGATGGCACTCTGGCAGGCACACAAGATTCCCTGCTAGAAGACCTACAGCTGGTGAAGACACGGGGGGAGTCCATGGGTCTCGTTCTTAACCCCTCCAAGTGCGAAATTATTGCATCCAGTGAAGTAATCATTAGAGCAGTGAAATCAGTTCTACCAGAAGCCTCAGTCGTTAAACCTACCGACAGCACACTACTCGGAGCACCTCTGGGCCACAATGCCATTGCTGCAGTCCTTGACGAAAAGTTTAGAGACCTAAAGAGGATGGAAGAGAGAATTGGGGACTTGGACTCCCACGATGCCCTCTACCTTCTCACAAAGTGCCTTACCTTACCCAGGCTAACATACTTCTTAAGGTGTGCACCAACTTTTGGCAACCCACTTCTAAATCAATATGATGAGCTCCTCAGGTCAATATTCAGGAAGGCGCTCAACCTAGATTTAGATGACAGTCAGTGGGACCAAGCAACACTACCAGTGAGATTTGGAGGGATAGGCATACGAAAGGCTACTGAGGTAGCACTTCCAGCATTCTTATCCTCATGTACAGCAGCCAACGAATTGGTAGGGCAGATCCTACCAGAGCGTATGAGAGAGACAGCGGGAACTCATGATCAAACGTTCATCGAAGCAGCCAGACAATGGGACACCATTGCACACCCTCAACCCCGACCACAAGTCCCAAAAGACCACAAGCAGGCCCACTGGGATAGCCCCATAATGGAAAAGACTGTCACAGCAATGATTGACAACGCTGATGCTGAAAACAAAGCCCGCCTCCTAGCGGTAACAGCACCCCACGCCGGGGATTTTTTATTTGCTGTGCCCAATGCAGCCCTGGGAACTCGCCTCAATCATGACGCTCTCCGCATTGGAGTTGCCCTTCGCCTTGCCGCCCCCATCCTCACCGAACATAGGTGCATCTGCGGAACTGTGATGGCAGACCAATATGGTCGTCATGGTCTGGTATGTCGTAAATCACAGGGTAAAATTGCAAGACATGAAGAAGTCAACGACATCATCAAGAGGAGCCTCGCCACAGCCCGCTGCCCGACACAAAGAGAACCACACTTATCCAGACCTAACGACCCTCAGAAGCGCCCTGATGGGGTCACCTTGCTACCTTGGAAGGATGGTAAGCAAGTGGTATGGGACTGCACGTGCGCTGCCACACTGGCCAGTACCTACCTCCACTACAGCACACGTGAAAGCGGTGGTGCTGCTTCTTTCAGGGAATCGCAGAAAATTATTAAATACAGAGGTCTAGCACACTGCTACAGCTTTGTTCCGATCGGCTCGGAGACCCTCGATTCGTGGGGAAAATGTGCATTGAAGTTCCTGAAGGAATTGGGGGACAAATTGATCAGCGCTACAAAAGACCAGAGAGCAAAAAGTTTCTTGTTCCAGCGCCTCAGTGTTGCGATTCACAGGGGAAATGCCTGTTGCGTCTTGGGCACTAGTCCAACTTCAGAGGAATTCGAAGAAGTGTTTGACTTGCAACAATGATCGAACCCGTCTGTGACATTCATCAATGTTTCCCATTGTTGTGTTTTTCAAGAGATCCATAACCTTTAAGCACCTTTTTGCATTATTATTTTTGTATCAACCCATGTATATCTTGTAACCATCAAATGCATAATAAAGCACAAAAAATAAAAAAGGAAGGGGGTGGTTGGAGAAAAGCACACAGAAACTGTATTGGAGGGGATCTAAACATTCCCTCTAATGCGTTATGCGTGGTTTCCTCCGAGACTATGGGTCCCCCTTCTTCCAGCTAGAGGTGGTACTCCCTTCCATATATATATATATATATATATATATATATATATATATATATATATATATATATATATATATATATATATATATATATATATATATATATATATATATATATATATATATTATATATATATATATATATATATGTCGTACCTAGTAGCCAGAATGCACTTCTCTGCCTACTATTCAAGGCCCAATTTGCCTAATAAGCCAAGTTTTCATGAATTAATTGTTTTTCGACTACCTAACCTACCTAACCTAACCTAACCTAACTTTTTCGGCCACCTAACCTAACCTAACCTATAAAGATAGGTTAGGTTAGGTTAGGTAGGGTTGGTTAGGTTCGGTCATATATCTACGTTAATTTTAACTCCAATAAAAAAAAATTGGCCTCATACATAATGAAATGGGTAGCTTTATCATTTCATCAGAAAAAAATTAGAGAAAATATATTAATTCAGGAAAACTTGGCTTATTAGGCAAATCGGGCCTTGAATAGTAGGCTGAGAAGTGCGTTCTGGCTACTAGGTACGACATATATATATATATATATATATATATATATATATATATATATATATATATATATATATATATATATATATATATATATATATATATGTCGTACCTAGTAGCCAGAACGCACTTCTCAGCCTACTATGCAAGGCCCGATTTGCCTAATAAGCCAAGTTTTCCTGAATTAATATATTTTCTCCAATTTTTTTTTTTATGAAATGATAAAGCTACCCAATTCATTATGTATGAGGTCAATTTTTTTTTATTGGAGTTAAAATTAACATAGATATATGACTGAACCTAACCAACTCTACCTAACCTAACCTAACCTATCTCTATAGGTTAGGTTAGGTAGCAGAAAAAGTTAGGTTAGGTTTGGTTAGGTAGGTTAGGTAGTCGAAAAAACATTAATTCATGAAAACTTGGCTTATTAGGCAAATCGGGCCTTGCATAGTAGGCTGAGAAGTGCGTTCTGGCTATTAGGTACGACATATATATATATATATGTCGTACCTAGTAGCCAGAACGCACTTCTCAGCCTACTATGCAAGGCCCGATTTGCCTAATAAGCCAAGTTTTCATGAATTAATGTTTTTTCGACTACCTAACCTACCTAACCTAACCTAACCTATAAAGATAGGTTAGGTTCGGTTAGGTAGGGTTGGTTAGGTTCGGTCACATATCTACATTAATTTTAACTCCAATAAAAAAAAATTGACCTCATACATAATGAAATGGGTAGCTCTATCGTTTCATAAGAAAAAAATTAGAGAAAATATATTAATTCAGGAAAACTTGGCTTATTAGGCAAATTTGGCCTTGCATAGTAGGCTGACAAGTGCGTTCTGGCTACTAGGTACGACATATATATATATATATATATATATATATATATATATATATATATATATATATATATATATATATATATATATATATATATATATATATATATGTCGTACCTAGTAGCCAGAACTCACTTCTCAGCCTATTATTCAAGGCCCGATTTGCCTAATAAGCCAAGTTTTCCTGAATTAATATATTTACTATAATTTTTTTCTTATGAAATGATAAAGCTACCCTTTTCACTATGTATGAGGTCAATTTTTTTTTATTGGAGTTAAAATTAACGTAGATATATGACCGAACCTAACCAACCCTACCTAACCTAACCTAACCTATATATATAGGTAAGGTTAGGTTAGGTAGCCAAAAAAAGCTAGGTTAGGTTAGGTTAGGTAGGTTAGGTAGACGAAAAAACATTAATTCATGAAAACTTGGCTTATTAGGCAAATCGGGCCTTGCATAGTAGGCTGAAAAGTGAGTTCTGGCTACTAGGTACGACATATATATATATATATATATATATATATATATATATATATATATATATATATGTCGTACCTAGTAGCCAGAACTCACTTCTCAGCCTACTATTCAAGGCCCGATTTGCCTAATAAGACAAGTTTTCCTGAATTAATATATTTACTATAATTTTTTTCTTATGAAATGATAAAGCAACCCTTTTCTCTATGTATGAGGTCAATTTTTTTTAATTGCAGTTAAAATTAACGTAGATATATGACCGAACCTAACCAACCCTACCTAACCTAACCTAACCTATATTTATAGGTAAGGTTAGGTTAGGTAGCCAAAAAAAGCTAGGTTAGGTTAGGTTAGGTAGGTTAGGTAGACGAAAAAACATTAATTCATGAAAACTTGGCTTATTAGGCAAATCGGGCCTTGAATAGTAGGCTGAGAAGTGCGTTCTGGCTAGTAGGTACGACATATATATATATATATATATATATATATATATATATATATATATATATATATATATATATAAGAGGAAAAACGTTCTTAGCTAAGAGGAAAAAACCTTCGTAAGTATTTTCCTGAATCCGGCCCCAGGTCTTTAAGGCGTAACTTGTCGGAAAATCCGACACCATTTAATAATATCATACAGGCAGATAATATTGCTGTGTTGTATAAACAAGTTAACCAATAGAAAATGTAACTTGTAGTGGAATTTCCGTCTATAGAAAACGGGATATCATTACCACATACTATTATAAATTCACCACCTATTATGGTGGGAATTATTCTTAAATACATTAGTCTTTGGACTTTACCATCATAAAAACATCTCATATAAATTAACTTAATTATCAGAATTAAAATAGAGTAAATGTGACCCTTCTATCACTTACTGTCATCTGGACAATGTAGGCCAGTAGCGTCAGTGAGGAGGGAGTGGTCAGCCATTGTTATTATTTAAGACCACAGAGTCGTGGAGCGAATTACGGCTCCTATAAATTCTCTTGGACGAAGTGTTATGGAAGATCAGAGTAGTGATCTGCCATCATCAACACGCTGTCATCAATCTCAAGGGAAGTGTCTTTCCGAAACCCGTTTATCAAATCATTTTTGGCCATTAATGTCAGTAGATAGGGTGGACCAGTTAGAACACGAATGATCGACTCAAACAAGGTAATTAAGCCTAGGTCTTTATGGTTCCATGTACAGTGTTTTCTCTGATATAGCTGTCATATATTAGGATTCTGGCTTCATAGCTAGTGCCCTTTTGACAGGTCAAGAAGAGGAAGCATGCTTTGTGTACCAGTTACTGGGTGATGGAAGCTACCTCAAAGAGGATAATTTGGTGTCTACATCCTGGTTATACCTGGTGGACTAAGGCCTGCTGTACAATAAGATAAGGAACCTCTTCAATGTACACTAATGTGTAGTTAATACTGTAGTTTGATTGGCTGCATATATATAAATTTAATATAAACCCCCCCCTAATGTGTAGAGGATCGATTTGTGAGATTATTGCAGAAATACAGTCCATTTATCATCATACCAATTGCTATCGAAGTATATAAATTAACGTAAATATAAATTCTATATAAATTCATATAAATTAAATAAATATAAATCTCACAGGTCGGTTCCCACATAACTGCAACATGCCTGTGTCCAGAGCGACACGAACAACAAATTATAAGGATGGTAACCGAGACCGTTACAGTGATCTCCATCGTATGTTGGCCTCCGAATGCATGCTAGAGCTGAATAGATAGCCTAAGAAACTGCCTTAAGAGGCGCCGATGAGTTCAGTCTTGAAGTGTCAATGAGCATTCTGCGAGCAGCAGTACCCCAAGAACTTCAACAAGATCTGGTGATCTGAGGCAAAGTGAAATGGACACCAGTAAGGCTAAGGATCCGTAAATATAAAATAATTAATGTAATTAATATAATAATATAGTAAAATAACAGAGAATGTCGAAAGTGCCAGTACGTAGAAGTGGTCGAAAATAGTAAACTAACTCCCAGACCCATAATAAATTAATACTGAACGAGAAGGAAATAATAAAATGAATAGCAATACTATAAATTAGTATAGCAAATAATGAAGTAATATAGAACAAATAATTTGGGCCCCGGGCTGCTGCATCCAGGCGCGGCTGCGTTATTGACCCCGTGACGCCGCCGCCAGAGTCCTCAGTCTTCCTTGAATACCTCCCCCCCCCTCCCCCCAGTACTAGGAGCTGGGACTGAGAACCCGTTGCCGGACGGGCCCTTCGTAGAAGCAGGCACTATGAGCGGCGGTGAGCAGGCCAAACGATTTTAGAATACATTAAGAGAAAACGTAACAAAGATAACGACAATGGGCCTTAAATTAGACCAATTTAATACATGAAATACACAATAATCCAGTACTATGAACTCACAATGTTATTACCTAATAATGCAAAAGTTGGGAGCTGGGAAGCCAATGCCGTATAATAGTTCAACTCAATATAAAAGAAAATAAAAATACTGGACTGTAACCGTGATATAAATTTACAACAATTTAGCACAAAATAAATAACGACAATTAGTCACAGGGAAAAAGTGCGGATACTAAGTAGTAAGACGAACTGAAACAGTCTAAGCGCAAGGATAGGACTGTATAATAACTGGAGAGCAGAATTACTATTTATAAGCAATAAATAGTACATTACAAATATAACGTGAAGGGTCCACTAAGAAGAGTGTAAAAGAGAGACATAAGCACTAGAAGGATAAGGATAAGCGCAAATACTCCTTCCAAAGTACTAGGTCGCAGGACCGTTAGCCCGGCTAAGGGCTCCACAGGGGTCCCGGCTAAGGGCGTAACGGACTGGCCCAGCTAAGGGGCCTAGGACAGGGCCGTCCGAGGGCATGACTGACGTGCCCAGCTAAGGGCCGGGACTACAGATACCTTGACTAAGGAAAAGGCAGGACTGCAAAAAGTGCCCTGCAAAAGGGGGGTGGCAGCAAAGAAAGTTAGTTTAGTTCATTTATTATGCACCCCATACCCATCTTGTGGGCGGTAGTGGAAAGCAAAGAAAGTGAAGGGATAATATAGTATGAGAAGATAACTCTGCCAGCATAGCGCTCATTACCCTAAAGGCCCAAGAGCATTATGCTAAAGAAGCATAAACAATAACAGAGCCGCAGTCCAGAGAAAACGATACCAACAAGTAAAGCAGAGGGAGGGTAGAAGCAATTAAGGCAACTAAAACCCGGACCGAATAATAAAGAACTTAAATTAGTAATAGTAGGTACAATAGGAACAACACTCATGGCGTTAGGCAAGGCCAGAAGCCAAAAGGGGATTTGACATGAGATCATTAACACGAAAAATGACTATAACATCAATAGCAAATAGTAACAAGTGGAGAATAACCCAGCCAACTCCACCAGTGAAACCGAAGACCATAAGCAAAGTAGACTTAAAAAACAATAATATATAGCAGTAAAACCCAGAATAAACTCAAATTACAAATAATAGAAGAGGGGGGGGGGAGAGGCAACCATAACCTGAACTGAATAGAACAGAACTTAAATAAATATTTATAATGTAATAAATAAATATTACCACCAGTCAACAAGAGAAGCAGCTAGGAGTCGTCTGGGATTTGTCCCGAAGTCGTCCTGACGGCAACTGGAGATCATCTTGTAATCATCCTGAAACAGGAAGGCGCCAACAAGAAGGCATCGTGCAGGAATCAAGAAGTCAGAAGAATAATCAAGAATCAAGACTATAGAATAATCAAGAAGAATATTAAGCCTCCAAATGCCAATGCGAATGCTGGGGGAATAAGAGAACGCATAATAACTATACTGTAGCGATAAAAGGGAGTTAACAATTCTGATAAAACTTCCAGCAAAGGAAGGGAACGAAATGCCTTTGCTAGGAGCAAAGGTGGGAAAATAGGCAGAAGTAAAGCAGCAAGGATAGCTCAAAACAACTAATATAGACAGTATAATACTAAACACAAAAATCCTAACAATATATAATCAATACATATACCATAGAACAGAAATTATAATATTAAATCTGTATATTAAACAATAAATGGAGTAGAAAACAATTCCTTAAGTCAATCAGTAACATGCTTGTGTCCAAAGCTCGACCCAAATACAACAAATTACTAAGGATGTGAGCGGGGAATCTTACTCTTAGACTCCATCTCATGTTGGCCTCCATATAGATGATAGAGCTGAAGAGGCCTAGGAATCTGCCTTAAGTAGCCATTGAGGAATCTGGAATCTGGGAATCTGGAATCTGCCTAGGAATCTGCCTTAAGTAGCCACTCAATGGCTACTTAAGGCAGATTGCCTTGGATTGCAATGAGCATCTGAGAGCCGCAGTACACCGAGAACTTGGCTACATCCTGTAGAACAGGTGCAAAGCTAACTCGACTCCAGGGAACTAGCGATCAGTAACTGGTTGATACCTGGTTGATACCTGGTTGATGGGGTTCTGGGAGTTCTTCTACTCCCCAAGCCCGGCCCGAGGCCAGGCTCGACTTGTGAGAGTTTGGTCCACCAGGCTGTTGCTTGGAGCGGCCCGCAGGCCCACATACCCACCACAGCCCGGTTGGTCCGGCACTCCTTGGAGGAATAAATCTAGTTTCCTCTTGAAAATGTCCACGGTTGTTCCGGCAATATTTCTTATGCTTGCTGGGAGGACGTTGAACAACCGCGGACCTCTGATGTTTATACAGTGTTCTCTGATTGTGCCTATGGCACCTCTGCTCTTCATTGGTTCTATTCTACATTTTCTTCCATGTCGTTCACTCCAGTATGTTGTCATTTTACTGTGTAGATTTGGTACTTGGCCCTCCAGTATCTTCCAGGTGTATATTATTTGATATCTCTCTCGTCTTCTTTCTAGTGAGTACATTTGGAGGGCTTTGAGACGATCCCAATAATTTAGGTGCTTTATTGCGTCTATGCGTGCCGTATATGTTCTCTGTATTCCCTCTATTTCAGCAATCTCTCCTGCTTTGAAGGGGGAAGTGAGTACTGAGCAGTACTCAAGACGGGACAACACAAGTGCCTTGAAGAGTACAACCATTGTGATGGGATCCCTGGATTTGAAAGTTCTCGTAATCCATCCTATCATTTTTCTGGCTGTCGCAATATTTGCTTGGTTATGCTCCTTAAACGTTAGGTCGTCAGACATTATTATTCCCAAATCCTTTACATGCTGTTTTCCTACTATGGGTACATTTGATTGTGTTTTGTACTCTGTATTATGTTTAAGGTCCTCATTTTTACCGTACCTGAGTACCTGGAATTTATCACTGTTAAACATCATGTTATTTTCTGATGCCCAGTCGAAAACTTTATTAATATCAGCTTGAAGTTTTTCAATGTCCTCATCCGAGGTAATTTTCATACTGATTTTTGTGTCATCTGCAAAGGATGATACGAAGCTGTGACTTGTATTTTTGTCTATATCTGATATGAGAATAAGGAAAAGCAGTGGTGCAAGGACTGTACCCTGAGGTACAGAGCTTTTCACTGCACTTGGACTAGATTTTATATGGTTGACAGTTACTCGCTGAGTCCTGTTTGACAGAAAACTGAGTATCCAGCGTCCTACTTTACCGGTTATTCCCATTGACTTCATTTTGTGTGCTATCGCGCCATGGTCACATTTATCGAAAGCCTTTGCGAAGTCCGTGTATATCACATCAGCATTCTGTTTCTCTTCTAATGCCTCAGTGACTTTGTCGTAGTGCTCAAGTAGCTGTGAGAGGCACGATCTTCCCGCTCGAAATCCATGTTGGCCTGGGTTATGAAGGTCATTGGTCTCCATGAAATTGGTGACCTGACTCCTAATCACTCTCTCAAATACTTTTATGATGTGCGATGTTAGTGCAACTGGTCTATAATTTTTTGCCAATGCTTTGCTCCCTCCCTTGTGTAGAGGGGCTATGTCTGCTACTTTAAGTGCATCTGGTATCTCCCCCGTGTCCAAGCTCTTCCTCCACACTATACTGAGTGCCTGTGCTACCGGCACTTTGCATTTCTTTATAAATATTGAATTCCATGAGTCTGGACCTGGGGCCGAGTGCATGGGCATGTTTTCAATTTCTTTTTCAAAATTTAGTGCGCTCGTGTTTATATCAGTTATATTTACAGGGGTTTGAATATCCCGCATAAAGAAATTGTCTGGATCTTCCACCTTCATGTTGTTTATTGGAGTGCTAAACATGTCCTCATACTGCTTTTTTAGGATTTCACTAATTTCTTTGTCATTCTCCGTGTATGAACCTTCACTTGTACGAATAGGTCCAATACTGGCAGTGGTTTTTGCTTTTGATTTCGCATATGAGAAGAAATATTTTGGATTTTTCTTTATTTCCTGAATTGCTTTCTGTTCTAACTGCCTTTCTTCAGTTTCATATGAGTGTTTCAATTTCCGCTCGATTTCTTCAATCTCCCTATTTAAATTATTCCTTCTTTGACGGGAAATTCGTGTCTGCATAAGCAGTTCCGTTATTTTTTTCCTGCGTTTATAGTGTCGTCTGCGTTCTCTTTCTACGTTAGATCTCTTTCTGGCTTTCCTCAAAGGAACATGTTTCAGACAGACTTGATACGCTTCTGAAGTCAGTTTTTCTATTCCTTCTGTAGGACTTGTATTATTTAGAACAGTTCCCCATGGAATGTTTGTAAGTTCCCTGTTTATTATCTCCCAGTCTATCCTTTTATTATTAAAATTGAATTTACTGAATAGCCCCTCTCGCTTTATCAACGTTTTAGGTCTATTCTGAGTATTGATGGTCGTTTGCACTTCAATGAGTTTGTGATCTGAGTATGTGGTATCTGATATCGTAATGTCTCTGATAATGTCTTCATTGTTCGTAAAGACCAGATCTAGAATATTTTCATTTCTCGTTGGCTCCGATATCTGCTGATTGAGGGAAAATTTGTCACAGAATCTAAGTAGTTCTCTAATCTGTGGTTGGTTAGGTCCTGATAGATTTCCTGGTATAATATTATTGTTTGCTATTTTCCACCTGAGACTAGGCAAGTTGAAGTCACCTAGGAAAATAATATCAGGTATCGGGTTCTCCAAATTATCAAGGCTATTCTCTATTTTGCTTATCTGTTCTGTGAATTCCTCAGCCGTTGCATCTGGCGGTTTGTATATTAGTATAATCACTAAATTTATTTTCTCTATTTTTAATCCCAGTACCTCTACCACCTCATTTGTAACGTTTAGGAGCTCCGAGCATACAAGGTCTTCCCTAATATACAGACCCACTCCTCCATGTGACCTAATTTTCCTATCACACCTGTATAGGTTATATCCTGGAATCCAGATCTCACTGTCCAACAATTCCCCTGCATGGGTTTCTGTGAAAGCTCCAAATACTGCATTTGACTCCGTGAGGAGGCCATTTATGAACTGTACTTTGTTGTTTGTTCTTGTTTTCAGTCCTTGTATGTTGGCAAAGATGAATGAGGTTACTCTATTAGTGATAGTTTGAATGGGAGACTTTTTCGGCACGTCCATTAATCGTGGACATAATGAGTTTGTTCTGACCAGTACTGATTGTTGTAGGGCAGTTTTCTGTCGTAGTTGTAGTTCCCTTTCGGTGGGTAATTGTATCTGTAATTCTGGAATGCCAGTGGATCTGGCATCCAGTTCCATACACTCTCCATGCTGCTCCTTTTGAATTCTCTGCCGGTCTGGTATAAAAAATTTATAGAGTTTCCTCCAAATTCATTATCCTGCTTGCCACTCTTTATGTAGCGTTCCGTGCCTTTCACGTGAAAGTGTGGGCAGCTAAGGTCATAGCATTTTCTGTCCTCCAGTGAGGTTTGGCACATGTCAGGATGGAAAAACCTACATATTGATCCAAATCGACACTCACCTTTCCTAAGCATATTTAAACATTTTTTGGAATGTTGGTAACTGCATTCTAATCCTTTCTTATTACCAGCATATCTATGTCTGCATATGCCCTTTGCATAAAATTTGCATAAGTCTGTCCTTCTGTTCTGAATTGCTCTATCGAGAACCGTCGTGGTGTCTGTACCTATCGAGCTGTCAGTGCTGTCTGGTACACTTTCTAGTTTACTGTCATCTACATTCTGGCCTATTGAGTCAGAGTTTGCAACTTCCTGAGTTTCAGCCTCAGTTTCATCCCTGACTATAGCCTCCGCCCCTTGTATATTAGAATTGTTGTTCCTTTCCCACTCCTTTTGGATGGCTGGTAGGCTTCCAATGAATGATGTTTTCCGTTCATGCGTCATGTTATCTAGAAGGTTTTTTAGGATATTCCAAGCTGGCAGGTCATTTTTACACACCCAGAGCAAGTGGCCATCTCTCAGTGCCGTAGTGTTACTCACTCCTGTACAAGCCGAATGGAATCTAGTCTTACAGATATAACATTCAATTCCCGTTGCCTTCGTCTTTAAGAAGTTGTTACAGTGGCCACAAATTTGTTTATTTACTCCCATATTGCCTTGTTTTGAGGCTGGTCCCCCGGTCAGTACAGGTGACCTCTTGTGGCCCAGGTTGATGTCACCAGTTTCCAGTTACCCGATTTATAACCACTGATGCCGCCTCTTGCCACTATTTTATATTTCTAGTGTTCTATATTTATAATATTCACTTCCAACTCTTTTGTTGTTGTGATACCCGTTCCACATCACTGTTCCACGAATCACCGTTCACTATTTTTTTTTTTTTTTTTTTTTATCCTATTACACGCATGTACACAAAGCCTCGTTCACTGGCTCACACGTGGTCTCCCGTTTATTCTCTATTTAACACAAAGTTCTATTGTTAATGACTATTTTCAATTTTCCAGCGGTCACTATGCACTTTGTTATGTCTGTAATCAGTAATCCACGGCAGTAGTCCTACGAATCCCTGTTAATGTCCCGATTTTAACGGAGCGCGCACGGTACGTCTACCCCCTCCCTCGACCTCAACTCAAGAATAACTGTAATAAGAATAATATTAATAATACAAAGTAATATCGTAAATAACAGATATGGCGGCAAGTGCCACAGAGTAGATAAGAACATAAGAATAAAGGTAACTGCAGAAAGCCTATTGGCCCAATACGTGGCAGCTCCTATTTACATACAAAGATTAAGCAGGTGTAATTATCCTGTTATGTTCAACAGTGTCTTCTGTATTGGCATCGTTATGTTCTGGAGCAGACTCCCGTTCACTAAAATGTCGTGAAAGACAAATCATAGTTGCGAGTCCAAATAATAGATATTATAGGCATAAGGCTAAGCAATGCTATAAGTTCCAGTAATAAATTGCAGCGTAAAGAACAAATCATAACAACAGTCAAAATGTAATGAATTATATATCTATAAATGAACATAAATAAATATCAAATAACAGCAATAAATATAATTATCTGACACCGGTCAGAAGAAATGTCTGGGAACAAACATGCCGGGCTACACCAGCCAGACGAGACGTCTGGGAACAAACGTTCCCAGGTGAGGCTGGGGATGAAACAAGAATAACAGGGAAGTGAGGAGAAGAGAAACGTCTCCTAACGGCAACTGGCAGAAAAAGCAGGACCAAGCCTGAGGAAAGGGCTTAAGTACTTAAGAACCAAGGAAAGGTTGACATTAAAAAAGTCCCCTTAATTAGAATAACTCGCAAGTATGGAAGAATAGGACGAGGAACAGAGGAAAAAAAGGTGGGGGGAGGTCCCAACCTGTATTCACAACAACTAGTACGACCTAGCGGAAAGTGACTTAGTGACTCAAGACTGTAAGCGAGATTTCAACAAAACATAATTGGAAAGCCAGAGATAAGTAAATTAAACAAGAAGCTGGACCCATGCTTAAATTGCGACGAAATTGCAGAGAGTACAAGTCAATTGCAAGATCAATGAACTAAAGATTAAAGGCAAAAGACCTAAGCAAAGCTTATGCCTTTTAACACACCAAACTGAAAACTAACAATGAAAAAATTATATCTGAAACCACAGTTAAATATAGATAATTATAAAACACCAAAATAGGAGCAGACTCCCTGTCGAATAATTTGCCGTGATGGATACAAAACATAAATGCAAGTCCAATAAACAGCAAGTATAAGCATGAGGCTTAAGCAATGCTAGAAAATGCAGAAAATTTATAGCAGATGTTACGACCCTGGGTTCCTCAGTGGAAACCAGAGGTCAAAATTGAGCTATTAAACTTTCTTATAGTATAGATGGATGCATCACGAGCTGAAATTGTTTGTACCTTCCCTGCCAGACGTAAGACTATTCTTGTTTCTCAAAGAGCATTTAAAGACTGAGCTTGGGGTTGATTATTAAATAATAACATAGGCACCAACTATGTTTACTAATACTTTCTAATCATTTGTAAAGTAAACCTGAGTAAACTTGGTATAGGGCTGCGGTACGATTAGTTGAGCAGTCTGCCGGCAGCGAGCCAGCTGGGGGGAAGGAGACTGAGACTCGAACTTTCTCTGAGCTGGCGTGGTGTGGACAGGATCCTCCTACCCTTCCTCCTCGTTTCCTTATTTCTGTGTCTTGTTCAAGCTAAGTATATACTGTGTACATTATTCAATTTCTGGCATACACGTGTTCTATGTGTAGAGTAGTATACTTTGTGTGTAGTAGATATTTTTAGAGTTTATATTACTAGTTATTCTAAAGAAGGTCCCAATGGAACCACGTGGTCTCCCTACCCTAAGCTGACTCTAGCTTCAAGTGTTTCCCTAGTAGAACTTTACCCTAGCTTGTGTTCAGTGTAAAACCTTGTATCCTGCTTAAGTGGACCAAGGCTTTTAACGTAAGATAGTGTGGTAAAGTTATTATTGTTTTTGTTATTGGTGTGAATGTATATGGGGGTTGTTAAGGGGTTAATAAATAAGTAAGTGAAGTAAGGGAGTTTCAGTTCTTTCCTGTGTAGGAGATCTTAAATCAACCTCTAGACTGACCTTGTGTGTAGCCAAGTATTCAGCACTGCTTATAGTTTTATTTGGGGGCCGGGCCTTTTAGATCTCCCATTTTGATAACTCTTAATGCTTACTATTGCCCCTACATCCAGATAATACTAGGCCCCATAGTACATACACTCCCATATTTAACAGCAGAGTAAATACAAGAGTAAATGCAAGACATAACTGAAAGCTGAACAACGTAATATGTTAATTTTAGAAAATCTTAAATAAATAATATAAATAACATAGCATAGACCACCAAAACGGACAGACAGCTCGACGGCAGGGCGCCTACACTTAAGGGAGTAAGGAGGACGGGAGGGAACGTCAGCAGCCGGAACACCAACAGCTGCAGCGGCTGGACATCAAAACTGAGCAACAACGTAGTAAGAGAGCGGCGGCCCGGACACTAGGGCAAACACTGGACCAGCTGCGACAGCCCCAACCGAGCATCAGCCGCTAGAACACAGCGGCAGGGACATCTGAATAACATCGTCGGCTTAACTCATCACAGGAAGAACGTCGGCTTAACTTGTCACACGACGAACGTCAGCTGGACAGGGAACACAGCGAATACATTTCGGGAAGAACGTTGGCTGGACATCAACCCTTGAACGAAGGCAGCTAAGACGGCAGCGGCTATGACAACCTTCCGGGCTACACCGGGCAGACAAAACGTCTGGATAAACCAGCGGCCTGGGAAGCCGCAGTACCTTCCGGGCTACACCAGGCAGACAACACGTCTGGATAAACCAGTGGCCTAGGAGGCCGCAGTGACATCCAGGATACACCAGGCAGACAACACGTCTGGATAAACCAGTGGCCTAGGAGGCCGCAGTGACATCCAGGATACACCTGGCAGACAACACGTCTGGATAAACCAGTGGCCTGGGAGGCCGCAGTGACATCCAGGATACACCAGGCAGACAACACGTCTGGATAAACCAGTGGCCTAGGAGGCCGCAGTGACATCCAGGATACACCTGGCAGACAACACGTCTGGATAAACCAGTGGCCTGGGAGGCCGCAGTGACATCCAGGATACACCTGGCAGACAACACGTCTGGATAAACCAGTGGCCTGGGAGGCCGCAGTGACATCCAGGATACACCTGGCAGACAACACGTCTGGATAAACCAGCAGCCTGGGAGGCCGCATTTTCTTCCGGACACACCGGGAACTGGTGGCCCAGCCAAGGGCGTAGAAACCGAAGTTGGCCTAGGCAAGGGCATAGAATCGAAGGGGGCCCCAGCCTGGGGCATAATAAACCAAAATGGCCCCAGCCTGCTGGGGCATAACGGCAGTGGCCCCGTCCTGGGGCATAAACAACTGAAGTGGCCCTATCCTGGGGCATAATAAACGGAAGTGGCCCCGTCCTGGGCATAGAACTGAAGTGGCCCCGACCTGGGCCACTGTAAACTGAAGTCTTACTTCCACTGTAAACTGAAGTCTGAATCTTAGCTACCTATGTGCTTTAATATACTGTACCTACAATTTTCTCTCATCTTTTTTTTTTCTTGCCATGTAACTGTTATCATTTTTTTTTTAAATTTTGCAAGTATTTACCTACTTAAAATTTTCTTAGATTAAGGACCTGCCCAAAACGCTGCGCGTACTAGTGGCTTTACAAGATTGTAATTACCATATTATGTATCCTCACATTCCCAATGTACCTTCTTGTATATGCATAAATAAATAAATAAAAATAAATAAATAAATAAGTGGCCCACCCTGGGTCATAATAAACTGAAGTGGCCCTGCCCTGAGTCATAATAAACTGAAGCGGCCCCGCCCTGGGGCCTAAGAAACTGAAGTGGACCCTAGCCTGAGGCGTAATAAACTGAAGTGGCCCTGCCCTGAGTCATAATAAACTGAAGTGGCCCTGCCCTGAGTCATAATAAACTGAAGCGGCCCCGCCCTGGGGCCTAAGAAACTGAAATGGCCCCTAGCCTGAGGCGTAATAAACTGAAGTGGCCCTGCCCTGAGTCATAATAAACTGAAGTGGCCCTGCCCTGAGTCATAATAAACTGAAGTGGCCCTGCCCTGAGTCATAATAAACTGAAGCGGCCCCGCCCTGGGGCCTAAGAAACTGAAGTGGACCCTAGCCTGAGGCGTAATAATTTGGAATGGCCCCGTCCTGGGCAATGGACAGAAGTGGCCCCGGCCAGTGGCAAAGAAATGTAAGTGGCCCCATCCTGGTCATAGGACCCAAAGTGGCCCCAGCCTGGGGCATAGGAACTGAAGTGGCCCTACCCAAAGTAGCGAAATTGGGGCACCTTGAGAGGAGTGCCCGCACCCTGGGCCGCCGAGGGAGAGGCGGGTCGGGGCCCAAAGGGGCCACCCCATAAGGCTTGAAAGTCACGAGGGCCCGGGCCACGTATGTGGCACCTCCAGACAGAGCGTCGCCAGCCCGCCGGCGGGAGAAAGGCCCACACAGGCGTGCCATAGGGGCGCACGCTAGCGCGCCACGGAGGGCAAGGAGGGACCTCACAGCTTAGGGCCCAAGAGAGACGCAGCTAGGCCCTCCGGCCCGGCCAGGGAAGCTAGCTAAGGGGCACGATGCGTACCACAAGGCACTAGGCACACGCCAGACACTGGGGCACCCCTAAACCTAGGTGGAGGCTCCACGCTCATACTGGAGGGGAAATACAGACAACTGTACCTTAGATGTTGAGGAGGGCAGGATGCCCCTGACTGGACGCTCTGAGACGTTGTCGATAGGAACTGGTGTAGGGTCCATGTTGGGGCACAGTTGAGCAGGCTAAACTTCTGTGTTTACGAACACAGTGAAATTTACGAACACGTTTTGTAAGTGAGCAGCTGCTTGCTTGTTGGGAAGAGGGGGCCACCCAGTCTGCAGGCAGAGCTTATATAACCTCGGCTCGTTGCGCGCGCAGCTTGGACAGTTAACCTCAGCTTCCAGACATACATTTTCTCTTCCTCAGAAAAGCCACCGTTTTGGAAAAAAAACAGTGTTCTTATCTGTAAGAATAGATTTCATTCGGCTTGTACAGGAGTGAGTAACACCACGGCACTGAGAGATGGCCACACACCCAGAGAGATGCTCTGGGTGTGTAAAAATGACCTGCCAGCTTGGAATATCCTAAAAAACCTTCTAGATAACATGAGGCATGAACGGAAAACATCGTTCATTGAAAACCTACCAGCCATCCAGAAGGAGTGGGAAAGGAACAACAACAATTCTAATATACCAGGGGCGGAGGCTATAGTCAGGGATGAAACTGAGGCTGAAACTCAGGAAGTTGTAAACTCTGACTCAGTAGGCCCGGATGTAGATAACAGTAAACTAGAAAGTGTAACAGACTGCACTGACAACTCGATAGGTACAGACACTACGACGGTTCCCGATAGAGCAAATCAGAACAGGACAGACTTATGCAAATTTTATGCAAAGGGCATATGCAGACATAGATATGCTGGTAATAAGAAAGGATTAGAATGCAGTTACCAACATCCCAAAAAATGTTTAAATATGCTTAGGAAAGGTGAGTGTCGATTTGGATCAATATGTAGGTTTTTCCATCCTGACATGTGCCAAACCTCACTGGAGGACAGAAAATGCTATGACCTCAGCTGCCCATACTTTCACGTGAAAGGCACGGAACGCTCCCTTAAGAGTGGCTAGCAGGTTAATGAATTTGGAGGAAACTATAAACTTTTTATACCAGACCGGAAGAGAATTCAAAAGGAGGAGCATGGAGAATGTATGGAACTGGATGCCAGATCCACTTGCATTCCAGAATTACAGATACAATTACCCACCGAAAGGGAACTACAACTACGACAGGCAACTGCCCTACAACAATCAGTACTGGTCAGAACAAACTCATTATGTCCACGCATAATGGGCTTGCCGAAAAAGTCTCCCAGTCAAACTATCACTAATAGAGTAACCTCATTCATCTTTGCCAACATACAAGGAATGAAAACAAGAACAAACAACAAAGTACAGTTCATAAATGGCCTCCACACGGAGTCAAATGCAGTATTTGGAGCTTTCATAGAAACCCATGCATGGGAATTCTTACACAGTGAGATCTGGATTCCAGGATATAACCTATACAGGTGTGATAGGAAAATTAGGTCACATGGAGGAGTGGGTCTGTATATTAGGGAAGACCTTGTATGCTCGGAGCTCCTTAACGTTACAAATGAGGTAGTAGAGGTACTGGGATTAAAAATAGAGAAAGTAAATATAGTGATTATTCTAATATACAAACCGCCAGATGCAACGGCTGAGGAATTCACAGAACAGATAAACAAAATAGAGAATAGCCTTGATAATTTGGAGAACCCGATACCTGATATTATCTTCCTAGGTGACTTCAACTTGCCTAGTCTCAGGTGGAGAATAGAAAACAATAATATTAAACCAGGAAATCTATCAGGACCTAACCAACCACATATTAGAGAACTACTTAGATTCTGTGACAAATTTCCACTCAATCAGCAGATATCGGAGCCAACGAGAAATGAAAATATTTTAGATCTGGTCTTTACGAACAATGAAGACATTATCAGAGACATTACGATATCAGATATCACATATTCAGATCACAAGCTCATTGAAGTGCAAACGACCATCAATACTCAGAATAGACCTAAAACGTTGATAAAGCGAGAGGGGCTATTCAGTAAATTCAATTTTAATAATAAAAGGATAGACTGGGAGATAATAAACAGGGAACTTACAAACATTCCATGGAAAACTGTTTTAAGTAATACAAGTCCTACAGAAGGAATAGAAAAACTGACTTCGGAAGCGTATCAAGTCTGTCTGAAACTTGTTCCTTTGAGGAAAGCCAGAAAGAGATCCAACGTAGAAAGAGAACGCAGACGACACTATAAACGCAGGAAAAAAATAACGGAACTGCTTATGCAGACACGAATTTCCCGTCAAAGAAGGAATAATTTAAATAAGGAGATTGAAGAAATCGAGCGGAAATTGAAACACTCATATGAAACTGAAGAAAGGCAGTTAGAACAGAAAGCAATTCAGGAAATAAAGAAAAATAAAAAATACTACTTTACATATGCGAAATCAAAAGCAAAAACCACTGCCAGTATTGGACCTATTCGTACAAGTGAAGGTTCATACACGGAGGATGACAAAGAAATTAGGGAAATCCAAAAAAAAACAGTATGAGGACATGTTTAGCACTCCAATAAACAACATGAAAGTGGAAGATCCAGACAATTTCTTTATGCGGGATATTCAAACCCCTGTAAATATAACTGATATCAACACGAGCGCATTAAATTTTGAAAGAAAAATTGAAAACATGCCCATGCACTCTTCCCCAGGTCCAGACTCATGGAATTCAATATTTATAAAGAAATGCAAAGTGCCGGTAGCACAGGCACTCAGTATAGTGTGGAGGAAGAGCTTGGACACGGGGGAGATACCAGACGCACTTAAAGTAGCAGACATAGCCCCTCTACACAAGGGAAGGAGCAAAGCATTGGCAAAGAATTATAGACCAGTTGCACTATAATTGCACATAATAAAAGTATTTGAGAGAGTGATTAGGAGTCAGGTCACCAATTTCATGGAGACCAATGACCTTCACAACCCAGGCCAACATGGATTTCGAGCGGGAAGATCGTGCCTCTCACAGCTACTTGAGCACTACGACAAAGTCACTGAGGCATTAGAAAAAAAAAAGAATGCTGATGTGATATACACGGACTTCGCAAAGGGTTTCGATAAATGTGACCATGGCGTGATAGCACACAAAATGAAGTCAATGGGAATAACCGGTAAAGTAGGACGCTGGATACTCAGTTTTCTGTCCAACAGGACTCAGCGAGTAACGGTCAACCATATAAAATCTAGTCCAGTGCAGTTAAAAGCTCTGTACCTCAGGGTACAGTCCTTGCACCGCTGCTTTTCCTTATTCTCATATCAGATATAGACAAAATTACAAGTCACAGCTTCGTATCATCCTTCGCAGATGACACAAAAATCAGTATGAAAATTATCTCGGCGGAAGACATTGAAAAACTTCAAGCTGATATTAATAAACTTTTCGACTGGGCATGAAAAACTTCAAGCTGATATTAATAAACTTTTCGACTGGGCATCAGAAAATAACATGATGTTTAACAGTGATAAATTCCAGGTACTCAGGTACGGTAAAAATGAGGACCTTAAACATAATACAGGGTATAAAACACAATCAAATGTACCCATAGTAGGAAAACAGCATGTCAAGGATTTGGTAATAATAATGTCTGACGACCTAACGTTTAGGGAGCATAACCAAGCAAATATTGCGACAGCCAGAAAAATGATAGGATGGTTTACGAGAACTTTCAAATCCAGGGATCCCATCACAATGGTTGTACTCTTCAAGTCCCTTGTGTTGTTCCTTCTTGAGTACTGCTCAGTACTCACTTCCCTCTTCAGAGCAGGAGAGATTGCTGAAATAGAGGGAATACAGAGAACATATACGGAACGCATAGACGCGATAAAGCACCTAAATTATTGGGATCGACTCAAAGCCCTCCAAATGTACTCACTAGAAAGAAGACGAGCGAGATATCAAATAATATACACCTGGAAGATACTGGAGGGCCAAGTACCAAATCTACACAGTAAAATAACAACGTACTGGAGTGAACGATAGGGAAGAAAATGCAGAATAGAACCAGTGAAGAGCAGAGGTGCCATAGGCACAATCAGAGAACACTGTATAAACATCAGAGGTCGACGGTTGTTCAACACCCTCCCAGCAAGCATAAGAAATATTGCCGGAACAACTGTGGACATTTTCAAGAGGAAACTAGATTTATTCCTCCAAGGAGTGCCGGACAAGCCGGGCTGTGGTGGGTATGTGGGCCTGCGGGCCGCTCCAAGCAACAGACTAGTGGACCAAACTCTCACAAGTCAAGCCTGGCCTCGGGCCGGGCTTGGGGGAGTAGAAGAACTCCCAGAACCCCATTAACCAGGTATCAACCAGGTAAGAAAAACCAAATACAAAAGAATTTTCCATTTGTGTATGTTATTTTCATGTTATTATTGTGTATTATTATTATCATAACTCTTGTGGGTTGTGATGAGATCTGCCATTTATATGCATTTTAGTTTGTGTTCGATAGGGAATTAGGTATGCTTAGGGGTGCCTTCTCGTCATGTCCTGTGGCTGGGGGGATTGGTGCCCTGGAGCTACATAAACACCCTATCCCCCCCCCCCCACCCCGAAGTGGCAAGGGGAGTTAGGGGACATTTTATTTTTGTCATCTTTGTTGTTGACATTTCTTGTTTTTTACTCTTAATTATATGTTCTTAGTTAATCCCCTTGTCACTAAACCTAGGGCTCCGTATTACCCTGTTATATTTAAAGTAACATGGAATTTGTTTCTTAGTAATCATTTATTGGAATTAATTAATAGTATAATTGTTTATATAAGCATCTACCTCAGTATCATAGTAAAATCTTCCACATAAATATAATCTCACCCTGTATATTTTTCACTTAGATTTATATTAGAGTAAATTTGTAGATTCACTTAGATTTATGTCATTTTTTTCTTTTTTTGAATTATCTATTTGAGCTCACCTTGTTTTCTTAGGTTCATACTAATTATAGGATTTTAACTAACCATTACTAAGTTAATTATCTTTAAGATCATTTTACTTTATGATTATTATTTTTTATTTTACATTTATATTGTCAGTCTTCACTGATTTTTTGTTTTTCTTCTTTTATCTAACTTCTGGGTCCTTCCTGGCTATCTATTGGATCTTTATTTTACTTCTAATTTGTTACTATTTTATGTGTATTTGCTAATATCCTTGTGTTTTGCTATAATTACTTTGTTTTTACAGCAGATTTAGTATTTATCTGTTTCTGTAATTGCTTGTCTTATTGTATCGTGATCCCTCTGCATTTCCATGCACACTGATATTGATCTTGATCAAAATCTTCTATCTCATATCTGCACCAACCAGCACATTGATCATCATTATTGCAAGTATTACACAGCACACCAGGCAAAAAACAAACTCCAAAATAGCACCTGCTTATCTGTTTACAACCAAAATATTAGGTCACTTGGTAAACATTTTGACGATATAAATGCATTACTCACAGCACTAGGTACTAACTTATCGTTCATTATTTTTTCAGAAACTCTGCTAAATAAAGACTATACCCAACTCTACAACTTAGCTGGTTATAAAGCCATTCACAACTGTAGGCCTAATAAAAAAGGTGGTGGCACAACTATATATTACCAAGATACATTTATCTGCAACAGTGTCATTAGTGATAGAGATGACTACTGTGAATATACTTTTGCTCAGTTTATGTCGGAAAATCCGACACCATTTAATAATCATACAGATAATAGCTGTATTACCAACAAGTTACCCATAGAAAACGTAACTTGTAGTGGAATTACCGTCTATAGAAAACGGGATATCATCACCACATACCATTATAATTCACCAGCTATTCTGTTTATAGTTGTGTATGTGTAATTTGTTAATGATCTTTCTCTCTTCAGTAAACACCTGTATCCTGGAACTTTCTATCTTTAACATTTTCTTTAAATGATCTTTAAGATCATTTTACTTTATGATTATTATTTTTTATTTTACATTTATATTGTCAGTCTTCACTGATTTTTTGTTTTTCTTCTTTTATCTAACTTCTGGGTCCTTCCTGGCTATCTATTGGATCTTTATTTTACTTCTAATTTGTTACTATTTTATGTGTATTTGCTAATATCCTTGTGTTTTGCTATAATTACTTTGTTTTTACAGCAGATTTAGTATTTATCTGTTTCTGTAATTGCTTGTCTTATTGTATCGTGATCCCTCTGCATTTCCATGCACACTGATATTGATCTTGATCAAAATCTTCTATCTCATATCTGCACCAACCAGCACATTGATCATCATTATTGCAAGTATTACACAGCACACCAGGCAAAAAACAAACTCCAAAATAGCACCTGCTTATCTGTTTACAACCAAAATATTAGGTCACTTGGTAAACATTTTGACGATATAAATGCATTACTCACAGCACTAGGTACTAACTTATCGTTCATTATTTTTTCAGAAACTCTGCTAAATAAAGACTATACCCAACTCTACAACTTAGCTGGTTATAAAGCCATTCACAACTGTAGGCCTAATAAAAAAGGTGGTGGCACAACTATATATTACCAAGATACATTTATCTGCAACAGTGTCATTAGTGATAGAGATGACTACTGTGAATATACTTTTGCTCAGTTTATGTCGGAAAATCCGACACCATTTAATAATCATACAGATAATAGCTGTATTACCAACAAGTTACCCATAGAAAACGTAACTTGTAGTGGAATTACCGTCTATAGAAAACGGGATATCATCACCACATACCATTATAATTCACCAGCTATTCTGCTGGGAATTATTCTTAAATACATTAGTCTTTGGACTTTACCATCATAAAAACATCTTATATAAATTAACTTAATTATCAATATTAAAGTAGAGTAAATGTGACCCTTCTATCACTTTCTGAAATCTGGACAAAGTAGGCCAGGCGTCAGAGTGAGGAGGAAGGGGCAGCCATTGTTATACGAGACCAGAGGCTCACACGGGAGCAAATTCGGCTCCTGTTAATTTTACTTGGACGTAGTGTTATGGATACCAAAGGTGTACCATCTGTCAACACGCTGTCAACAAATCAAGTTAAGTGTTCTTTCCGAAACCCATTATTTATCATTAGTGGCCATTAATGTCATTATATAGGGTGACCCGGTTAGATCACATGGAAGCCTCAAACTAAAGGTAATTAAGCCAGGTCTTCATGTTCCATGTACTGTTTTCTCTGATATAGCTTGTCATATATAGGATTCTGGCTTCACAGCTAGCGCACTTTTGACAGGTCAAGTCGAGGATGCAAGATTTGTGCACCAGTTACTGGGTGATATGGAAGCTACCTCAAAGAGGATAATTAGGTGTCTACACCCTAGTTATACCTGGTGGACTAACCTGCTGTACTATAAGATAAGGAACCTCTTCAATGTATGTAGTTAATTTTGTAGTTTGATTGGCTGCATATATATATAAACTATTAAACCCCCCCTAATGTGTAGAGGATCGATTTGTGAGATTATGAGATTATTGCAGAAATACAGTCCACTTATCATTATACAAATTGCTATCGAAGTATATAAATTAACGTAAATATAAATTCATATAAATTAAATAAATATAAATCTCACAGGTCGGTTCCCACATTATTTGGACCTTCGGAACCGGAATATTCGGTCCTATGAACCCACATTTGGTCATCTTAGTACCGGATGAACCAGTTAACCAGTGGATTCATTAAATATACTAGTGCAGTGTTATTTAAACAAAGCCAGCAGTCAAGACGGCAGCGTAGCCTCGAGGGAGCTCAGGAGCCTCCCTCAGCCCAGTTCAGCTTCGTCAGCGGTTTCATGCACACCCACAGATATTTGGTGGCGTGTTATTTCGTGAAATGACAGCGCTAATATAGAATCCAGCCAAATTAGTGACTGTGTCTTCGCGAGATTGTTCACGGATTTCGTGGTGTTACATTTCGCGAGAGATTATCTACGAATTTTGTGGACTTTATTTCGCGAGGTCACTAATAATATTTAATACTTCTAGATAGTATTAGAAGTTTCATAGAGGCTAATTAAGAGGCTATTATCAATAATTGTGTATATTATTTCTCCAAAATAGAGAATTATTTAATATATATTGCACTAGTGATCACAGTATAATATTTACTAATTGCCAACCCACAACAGGGTAGGATAAAACCATTGACTAGTTGAACTATTATCGTTCATCCTAGTCCCATTATTACCATAGTCAGTTGTACTATATTAAACAACTTAACACCATTAATGAATGGTCCAGACCCTATTTTGGGTGTAATTTTTATCAACTCGAGTTGAGTTGTATATATAATAATTTACTTATGATCATTACACCTTTGAGTGATTAATTAGTGTCTCTACCATCCTAGGGTGATATAGAAGAGCTAACCTAAAGGTACTTCCAGTGACACTGGTTTATCACTCAAATCATTAGTGTGTATGATTGTATATATATATAATGTGTATTAATTTTAAGTGCTAACCTCTAGTAGAGGTAGGATTATTGCCTAGTGAGTTCAGAATTTACCCTAGGCTACCATTAGAGTTTGTTCAGTATTATGAGCAGCCCAAGTACAAGCCCCACAAGGCTTCACCAACTAGCCAGTATGGATAATGCAGGGAGAATGAAAAGAACCCTTGCAGGTCTTAAAGGCCACTTAACAAGACAGATCAAGAAATGTGAAGATTTGTCACAACAATCTCAAGTTGATTATGCTGACCTGGAAAGCTATTATCAAGCAGCTGCAGGTAAATTTGAGCAAATCAAATGTCAAATAGCAACATATGTGGCTGAACTTGCCAACACCAATTTATCAGAAACAGAAATAGACGACATTATGGTTGATCTTGCGAATTATGAAGATCACACTCAGGCCACGTTACAGCCTTACGTTAAATTAATTGCCCAGAACAAGGCAACAGCAACAACAACAACAGTTGCATCTAATACGAGTCAAGCAGAAGCTCGACTCCCTCCAATTAATTTACCCACTTTCTCAGGAAAAGATGAGGAAGATTGGGACGAATTTTGGAACAAATTCGTTGACCTTGTAGACTCAAAACAATCTTTACCAAAGAGTAGTAAATTCTCTTATTTGCAAGGTCAATTATCAGGTGAGGCTAAAACAGTAGTATCCCATCTGAGATTAACTAATGACGGCTATGATCTGGCAGTAAAACTCCTCAAGGATAATTATGCTGATCCAGAAGTAAGAACATCACATTTAGTTCATGAGCTGTTGCATTTACCCCCACCGGAGGCTTCAGCTGATTCACTCCAAGTCTTCAAGCTGGAGGTAGAATCATTGATCAATGCCCTCAGCCTGACAGCAGATACAAACGGGGCTGAGTGGGTCTTGAAAATAATTGTCCAGGAAAAAATACCTAGGGACATATTGAGACAAATGAGTGCTCATTACAATAAAAGCATCTTATCCATGAATGAAATATCTGAAGGTTTAAAGTCAGTAGTTCATCAATTACGAACACATGACAAATTAAAACCACCAAGTAAACCCTCAGAAACCAATAATAGTAAACCACAGAGTACCAAAGGTACTCCAAATCAATCTAGACAATATAATTCAACACCAAAGTGGAACAGTGGCAGTGTGGGCGTATATGCAGTGGGACCCTCCAAGCCTATAGTTACTGTGTCACCCAAGAACGTGACACCAAAGGGTACTGGAAGCTATGGAACATGTTTGTTCTGCAATGAGAAACATTCAATGTACCACTGCTCTAATTATCCTGATAGTGACGCCCGTGTTGAGCGACTCAAAGATTTGCAACATTGCACGAGGTGCCTCAGGAAACATAACATCAAGGATTGTGATACCCAATTACACCCTTGTAATAGGTGTAACAAAGGTCAGCACCATGCAGCATTGTGCAGAGACACCAAAACAACGTCTCCAAACCCCAAGGTGGAAGATAGCATTCCCACCACAGTACAGTACTGCAAGGTGCAACAAACAAAGAGTGTCCAATCGGCAAAGTCTAAAGGTAATACGACTTTGCCTACTGCCCAAATTACCATCCTGAATAAGAGGGCCAAGGTCCATACCCGTGGGTTGTTTGACCAAGGATCCCAAAGAACATACATCACTAAAAGGTTGGCAGATGAACTACAATTAAGGCCTGTAGCCCAGATGTCATTCAACATCTCAGGGTTTGTAACAGATGCAGGACCTCAAGTCTACCAGGTGGTACAACCATCAGTACGCTTAGGCAGGTACGTCTGTCGAGTACAAGCCATTGTGGTGGACAAAATACCAGTAGACCTACAAGTTCAAGGTCTGAGAGCAACAGCCAAATTCCTGAGAAATAGAGGAATAAAATTGGCAGATAATATTAAGTCTGATCACCTCACCGACTTCGGTCTCCTTGTAGGGACAGACTATTGTCATCGATTCATCGGTAGCCCTACTAAATATCAGGGTATAACCATGTTAAACTCTGCAGGAGGTAAATTACTCTCAGGCCCAGTATCAAGCCTGAGGAGACCTATGCCTGCAGATAAACAATACCAATAGAAATCTAAATTTGTCAGCTGCTTATATTTCTCCAGTAGCATTATACTAAGGAGATTACAGCTGACTATAGTAACAGAGGTTGATGTTAGTATCATCATATAAAGCTGAAGATGAGTTCATGAGGCCTCAGTGGCAAATCAGTGAACAGTAGCCTAAAACAGCTACAAGTCACTGCGACCAATGTCACTGAACCCACTGCAGTCTCAGAACCATACTTTACTTTATTGATGAGCTATTCAATCTTCTGAATCAATTAACTAAATTAAACCCTAATAAATCTGATGACTGATTTGATACATTTATTATTTAATCAAGATGTATTCCATGGGCCTCAGTGTTTATATATCAGTGACCAGTTACCTGAACAAACTTCAAGTTATATCTAATGTCACTGATCTCACTGCAGTCCCTGAATCATACTTGACTGTAGTACTTGATCACATCCAGTCTTCTGGGTTAAATAATATGCAATAAGGCTTGAATATTAGCCTTTCAAGAGTTGACAGGGAAATGAAATCGCATTAGACTTCTAACCCCTGCAACTCTAGTACGGGACATCCGTCCTGTACGAACAGACGCACAAATGTGTGATTAATCTAATAATCCGAAGGAGGAGTATCGGTGTTCGTCTGTTCTAAATAGGACTTCGACCCGTGAGCAGCCCCCTGGGGAATTATGTCGGAAAATCCGACACCATTTAATAATCATACAGATAATAGCTGTATTACCAACAAGTTACCCATAGAAAACGTAACTTGTAGTGGAATTACCGTCTATAGAAAACGGGATATCATCACCACATACCATTATAATTCACCAGCTATTCTGCTGGGAATTATTCTTAAATACATTAGTCTTTGGACTTTACCATCATAAAAACATCTTATATAAATTAACTTAATTATCAATATTAAAGTAGAGTAAATGTGACCCTTCTATCACTTTCTGAAATCTGGACAAAGTAGGCCAGGCGTCAGAGTGAGGAGGAAGGGGCAGCCATTGTTATACGAGACCAGAGGCTCACACGGGAGCAAATTCGGCTCCTGTTAATTTTACTTGGACGTAGTGTTATGGATACCAAAGGTGTACCATCTGTCAACACGCTGTCAACAAATCAAGTTAAGTGTTCTTTCCGAAACCCATTATTTATCATTAGTGGCCATTAATGTCATTATATAGGGTGACCCGGTTAGATCACATGGAAGCCTCAAACTAAAGGTAATTAAGCCGCCAGGTCTTCATGTTCCATGTACTGTTTTCTCTGATATAGCTTGTCATATATAGGATTCTGGCTTCACAGCTAGCGCACTTTTGACAGGTCAAGTCGAGGATGCAAGATTTGTGCACCAGTTACTGGGTGATATGGAAGCTACCTCAAAGAGGATAATTAGGTGTCTACACCCTAGTTATACCTGGTGGACTAACCTGCTGTACTATAAGATAAGGAACCTCTTCAATGTATGTAGTTAATTTTGTAGTTTGATTGGCTGCATATATATATAAACTATTAAACCCCCCCTAATGTGTAGAGGATCGATTTGTGAGATTATGAGATTATTGCAGAAATACAGTCCACTTATCATTATACAAATTGCTATCGAAGTATATAAATTAACGTAAATATAAATTCATATAAATTAAATAAATATAAATCTCACAGGTCGGTTCCCACAGTTTACAATCAAATCCCTTAAATCCTCCTTGACTATTGGAGCCATCTATAGATTTCCCAATACTAACATAGCTTCTTTCTCAGATAACCTAAGGAATCTTATTATAAACAACAATCTCAACAAAAACCACATCTTTCTGGGAGGAGACTTCAATATTGACCCGGGTCAACAAAATTGCTATCAAGTGGACTATTTCCTTAACAGCATGAACTCATGTATGCTAATCCCCACAGTCACCAAACCTACCCGAGTCACTCAAACATCAGCCACTACCTTGGATCACATATGGACAAACATAACAGCTCCCCTTGTATCTGGTATAATCTACGACAGAACTACTGACCACAAATCCTACCTTTCTCATAGCGAACATGGACATAACACCAACAAAAGGCAAGAAACTTTCATTCAGGTTACACAGTGAATCAGCTTTAGGCAATCTTACAAATGCACTTCACAATATTAACTGGGATTCTGAATTTAATAATACTCAGGATATAAATTCATTAGCTAACCTCTTCCTCTCCAAAACTCTAAGCCTCTACAACCTTCATTGTCCCCTTCTTACCAAGCAAGTAGCTGACAAAAGATTAAACAATCCATGGCTCACAAGTGGCATTCTCAACTCAATCAACAAGAAACATGAATATGAAAAGAAACTTAGGATTGGCCTAGTTTCAAAGGAAGTAGCTAAAAGATACTCATCAATGCTTACCAGTATCATAAGAAAGGCAAAACTTTCATATTCAATAAAGCAAAAGGCAACATGAAAAGTACATGGAAAACAATCTCTAGTATCCTAGGAACTAAACAACACTCACATAGCCAAATAAAACTCTATAAGGATGGGTATACACCGTCAACTGATTTAGAAATGGCAAATGAATTTAATAGCTTCTTTTCATCGATTGGTGCTAATCTTGCCAGTAAAATCCCACAGACTCAGACACATATTAACACATATCTCTCAGGCAGCTATCCAAACTCTCTTCTGCTTTCACCAGTCAGCCCGGCAGATGTTGTGTCCATCATACACTCTCTAAAAAACCAAGGCAGGGAACACCAGTGAAATTCCTTCCATTTTATACAAGAGCGCCTCCCATGCCCTTGCCCCACCCATAGCCCTACTGTTCAACAAATCTATAGAGTGTCACACCTTCCCTGATATCCTTAAAAAAGCAAGAGTAACGCCAGTCCATAAAGGATGCAATCCGTCGGACATAAACAATTATAGACCAATATCAAATCTACCTATTCTATCAAAAATATTTGAAAAAATTAACTACAAACAGCTCTATTCCTACCTCGTAAAATCGACATACTCAGCCCCTGCCAGTTTGGCTTCCGGTCCCAAAAGAGCACCAATGATGCAATCATTAGTCTCCTTGACGTAATCTACTCAACCCTTGACAAAAATGAGTTTCCGATTGGACTCTTCTTTGACCTAAGAAAAGCCTTTGATACTGTTAATCACAACTACCTCTTACTTAAACTCCAGCATTATGGAATCCGAGGCCTTGCCCTTGACTACATCCGATCCTATCATAGTGACAGACACCAATGTGTAACCATCAATGATACAACTTCTTCCACTCTACCAATAACCGTTGAAGTGCCACAAGGCAGCATCTTAGGACCTTGTATTTCTTATATACATCAATGATCTGCCTAATGTCTCTAATATTCTTAAACCTATATTGTTTGCTGATGATACTACCCTCATCTATTCATACCCCAACCCACATACACTAAATAATTATCACTTTCGCCCGGTGACGACTCAGCATTGAGTCCTCCGCAAAATAGGGGCAAGTCCGGCGAGGACTCAGTATTGAGTCCTAAGTGCGGCAACAGTAGCGTTTTTTTCGGGAAGGTCTTGCTGCGGTTTTGGACATTATATGCATATACTCTTGTAGGGAATTTCATTGCGAATACATTGATACCAAAATTAAAGTCCTAGGACCAGAATTGAGGTAACAAAGTTGAAAACAGAATACCCATTTTATTGCTCTTTATTAGGGCTCACGGGGGTAACGCTCTGTCACTTTCCCTGCTTGTTGTGGATGGTACGCCGGGCCTTTGGACTTTATATTTGCATACTCCTGTAGGGAATTCTTTTGCAAAGACATTGATACCAAAATGAAAGACTTAAGACGACAATTGAGATGTCCAAAGTGAAGAGAGTGTACACATTTTATTGCTCTGGCTCGCTCCCGGGTAACACTTTCTCACTTTCTCGCCTGGCTTTTGGGCTTTATATGCATTTAGTCCTGTAGAGAATTCTATTGCGAACACATTGATACCAAATTGTAAAACCTAGGAAGAGAATCGAGATGACAAAGTTGAAAAGAATATTCACTTTTCATAGTGAGAAGCGCCTTGGGGTGGCACAGCACTCTCTTGTAACCTTGGCCTGTTTTCATCATGTCGGCGGGTGGAGATCGCTGCTGTTTTTTATATTATATGCATATAGGCCCGTTGGGAATTCAATTGCGAACACATTGATACTAAAATGAAAGACCTAGGACGAGAATTGAGATGACAAAACTGAAAAGAGTGTAAACATTTCATCACTCTTGTGTGCTCCTGGGTACTTTCTCTCACTTTCTCTGTTAGTTGCGGATGGTAAGCCGGGCTATTGGAGTTTATATGCATTTAGTCCTGTAGAGAATTCTATTGCGAACATATTGATACCGAATTGAATATCTTAGGACGAGAATTGAGCTGACAAAGTTGAAAAGATTATACACTTTTCAGAATTTACTGTGCTCTCCCTCGCGCTCCCGCGGAACGCCCAAGCCGGTAACGCGGTAACGCGTTGGTGTTCGGCTGTTTAAGGCTAGGGGTATGGCCTCGTCACATAGTTATAAAAAAAAATAGAAAAACTGGAACTTCGTCTGTGGTAAGGTAAGGAGAAGACACACAAAACACAAGTAAAACTTTAACAATGAAATTTTAATTACGTTAAATAAATCAAAACATGAAAATAATGCACAAACAAATTCTTATAATAAAATCAATGAATCAAAATAATAAGAATACTTAAATGACACAATGAAAAGTTACGTTAAGTCAAAATAACAAGAAGTGCAACAAAAGTTTAGTGGGAGGTGCTGGAATATTGGCTTAAAGCCACCACCTCTCTCAGTACACGCTAACGTCTAGCTGGGAGGAGTGCTGGCTACGAAAGCACGGAACATTCTGAGGACTGATGTTGGGGCGACCCCAGACATCAGGTAGTATTGGGGGGCGAGTGCAGGTGCAGCCAGACCGGCGACCAATCAGCGGAGCCGTAGCGATCAACGGGTAGTTTGGTGGTTGGAGTTCGAACAGGTGGCTGGTTGCATACGTTTCTGCTCACCCTGGCAAGCCTTGCTGGTGTTTGTTGTCGTTGTTGGACATTTCTTCCATAGTCTTTTATATAGTTGTGAAGACGTAATTATGGAGGGAAGAGCAGGCTCAATCTCTTGAAGGAGATTATCGTCACAACTCTCCCCCGAAGCCTGCGGTTCTGGAAGAAGTACGTCGTTATGTGGTGGAGTAATGGATGGAGTCGCTTCTACTTCATAAACTCTGGAGAGGGCATCGGCTATGGTGTTGTCAGAACCCTTGATATAGCGGATCTCCAGGTTGAAGTCTTGTAAATACAGAGCCCATCGTAGAAGACGCTGGTTGGTGAATTGGGCTTGATGTAGGAAGCGGAGAGGGTTGTGGTCTGAGAAGATGGTGGTAGACCTGGCGCCTTGTAGGTACGGAGCGAAGTGTTGGAGGTTCAGGACGATGGATAGTAGCTCCTTTTCAATAGTGCTGTAGTTCCTCTGGTGTGGTTTCAGTTTGTAGCTGTAGTAGCTGACAGGTAGAACCTCCTCGCCTCGTTGTTGCGTCAGGACACCACCAACGCAGGTACCACTGGCGTCGACATGAAGGACGAAAGGCTTGGTGATATCTGGAGAGGCGAGAATGGGGTTAGAACAGAGGAGGAATTTGAGTTGTTCAAAAGCAACGGTTTGCCGTATGGTCCAATTATACCGTTGCTTGGGACTGGTTAATAGAATTAGAGGTGTGGCGACTGTACTGAAATTCCTCACAAACCTACGGTAGTAAGAGGCAAGACCAAGGAAGCGCAGGAGCTGCTTCCTGGTGGTAGGCTGTGGATACTGTAGGATGGCTTGAGTGTGTGAGTCTAACGGAGCTATGCTGCCACTCCCAATAACATGACCCAGATAACGCACTTTACCTTTCGCGAAAGTGGACTTGCCCAGGTTGATGGTGAGGCCGGCTGTCAGGAGCTTGGAGAACAGACGTCGCAGCTGGAGCAGATGTTCACTCCAGGAGTTGGAGGCTACGACGATATCGTCCAGGTAGGCGTATGTGTTATCCAAGCCCTGGATGACACGGTTGACAGCTCTTTGAAAGGTGGCCGGGGCATTACATAGTCCGAAAGGAAGGCGTTCATATCTGAAAAGTCCAAAAGGAGTGATGAAGGCAGATATCTCTTTAGCGCGCTCCGTTAGACACACTTGATAGTACCCCTTAAGCAAGTCCACTTGGGACAAGTACTGGGCACTACCAATGGCATCAAGGATGTCATCTATCCTTGGCAAGGGGTAAGCATCCTTGACAGTGACAGAGTTCAGTTTTCGATAGTCAGTGCACAACCGCACCTTACCTTGGGGTTTGGGCACCAAGATACAAGGTGAGGCCCAGGGGGACTCACAAGGTGTAGCCAGTCCATGATCCAAGAGGTATTGCACCTCAGCACGCATGACTTCCTTCTTGCTCGGGCTGATTCGGTAGAAGGGTTGACGAATCGGCCGGGTGTCGGGGAGCAGTTGGATGTCGTGCTGGGTAACATTACACTCTTGGGGATCATCTCTGAACAACTCTTGATGTTCTCTGAAGATCTTGACGAGAGGTGCACTATGATTATCCTGAAAGTATTTGGGAAGATCATTAAGGATTTCGGAATTAGAAAGCGCTGACTCCTTGTCAGTGCTTTCGGGAGGAGAAGCTGGGAAGGTCTCACTGTGGATGTAGGGTTCTGTGAATGTGGAATAATTAGTCAAGACAGTGGGAGGAGTACCATTATATTGCTTCAGGAGGTTGACGTGGCACAGCTGGGTCTTCCGCCGCCTATCAGGAGTCTCTATCACATAATTATTATTATTCCTGCACTCTTTGACGCAGTAGGGTCCTGAAAATCTGTTTTGTAAAGGTGAACCTGGGATAGGGAAATAAGCAAGGACGAAGTCTCCCGGCTTGAATTTTCTTACTTTGCTGGTCTGGTCGTAATGAGTCTTCATTCTCACCTGGGCTTTCAATAGATTATCATGAGCAAAGCGGTGGACTCTCTCTAGAATGTGTTGAAGGTTTTGAAGAAACTGGGGCACATTCTGATGCTCACTGAAGGTGGCATCTCTGAGAGAGTCTTTGAAAGCCTTAAGGGGAGTACGGCACTTACGGCCGTAGAGCATCTCATAAGGAGATACTCCTAGGGACTCATTGGGGAGACTTCTGAAAATACACATTATTAGGTCAATCTGCTTATCCCAATCCTTTGAGGTTTCACTACAAAACTTTTTCAAGAGTGCTTTGATGGTCTGATGACTACGTTCAAGAGAACCCTGTGAAGCAGGATGATAGGGGCTGGACAATACCTGTTTGATGTTGAACTCCTCCAGTGTCCTTTTGAAGAGATCACTGGTGAAGTTGGTGCCACAGTCACTTTGAATCTCCCTGGGAAATCCGTATTGAGTGAAGATCTTCAATAGATGTTTGATAACCGTAGCAGCCGTGATGTTCTTCACTGGAACTGCTATGGGAAATCTGGTGGTAGGACACAGGATGGTTAGGATGTAGGCGTTACCTGAACTGGTCCGAGGTAAAGGACCAACACAGTCTATTATGAGTCTGTGGAAAGGTTCCGCAGGCACCTGTATGGGAATCAGTGGTGCTCTGGGAATGGAGACGTTCGGTTTGCCTGCCATCTGACATGTATGACACTGTTTTACGTACTGTTTGACGTTGTTTACCATACCTGGCCAGTAGTAGTCTTGACGAACCCCATGGTAAGTCTTGTTGAAGCCGTAGTGGGAGAATGCTCCATGGGCCAGGTGTAGAATAGTGGGCCGCAGGCTGGTGGGAATCACAAGTTGTTCGATGTTGGCCCAATCGTCCTCCTCCTTCAGTTTACTGGGTCTATATCTGCGGTAGAGCAAGTCGTTCTCTAGGAAGAACCCAGGAATACTGTCGGGTTGAGTCTCAGCCTGGAAAAACAATGGTGTTAAAGTAAGATCTTCCCTCTGCAACTTACGGAACTCCAACTTGGTCAGATGCGGGGGTAGTTTCTGAGGGTCTTGAGGGACAGCGGTAGCAGTAGAGTCAGCTGGCTGTGGACGTGCGGCTTGTGCACGGGTGGTCACGAGAACCGGAGGAGAAACTTCATCACTCTCTTGAACCTCTGCTGGAACATACTCGAGAATAGGATTTATTGGCACAGAGTTACACACCTGGGGTTTGTTCATGACGATCAGGTTGGTCGGTTGCAGGTCTTCTGCCAAGTCGTTGCCTAGGAGAAGTTGCACTCCAGGCATGGGAAAAGGCTTTTCCCTGACGGCGACTTGGACTTCCCCGTTCACGTAGGGACAATCCAGGTGGACTCTGGCGAGAGGGTATGGAGTAGTAGCAGTGAGGTCAGTGATGAAGACCGTTTCCCCGGTGTAGACTATGTTGGGCACAGCCGACTTCAAGATGATTGATTGTAGAGCCGCTGTGTCCCTCAAGATCTTCAATTTGAAACGTCCCTCCGGATTTGAACCGTTGGCAGAGACAGTTCCAGTATACAGGTGGTTACTGAAAAGAGAAAGATCATTAACATCAACACCAACATTCATCACAGGCTTACCGGACTTAGGAGGAGTTGGTTTGGGTCGTTGTTGGTCAGTGGTTCCCTTGTATTGAGACTTACCACACTTGTCTATGGTATGTCCATAGAGTCTACAATACTTGCAGTACAGTTGTGAACCAGCTTGATCGGGGCTCACCTTCTCGTAACTGTACCACGACTTCTTACTGGAGGATGGTTCAGGTGTCAGCCGGTGGATGAGGCTGTAAGTGTCAGCCGACTTAGCACACTTCAGGTAGTCGGTTTCTTCTTTATCTGCTAAGTAGAGGCGGACAGGAGGCGGCACACGTCTCAAGAATTCTTCAACAAGCATCAGGTTGACGAGTTCTGTAAAAGTAGAGACATGTGCTGCTTCCAGCCATTTCATGAAATACCTCCGTTTCGTGTTAGCAAACTCGAGGAAGGTAGTGGTACTTGCCTTCAGGTGGTCACGGAATTTCCTTCTATAACTTTCAGTAGAGAGGAGGTAGGCGTCCAACACTGCTTGTTTCAGAGTGTAGTAGTCATTCTCAGACGCCAAAGTACTGAGTGTGACTGCAGCTCTACCTGTAAGATGGACTCTGAGAAGTGTGGCCCATTGGTCGACAGGCCAACTGAGTTGATTAGCAAGGGTTTCAAAGGTGGTGAAAAACACATCAACTTCTGCTTCTACAAAGGATGGCATTAACTTACTTGCATGTGATATATTAAAACTGACGGGAAGATTGGCAGTAGCTTGTTGGCGTTGAGTGAAGTGGGAAGTTTCCAAGGCGATTTCACGTTGACGACACTCTAGAGCCAGAGTTGCTTGTTGTTTGTCATGTTCACGTTGCATTTCCAACTCGCGTTGTTTGGTTTCAAGCTGTACGCGTTCCCGCTCCTGGAGTGCTTCAAGCTGTACTCGTTCCCGCTCCTGGAGTAGTGCAACCTCACGTTCTTGGAGGGCGAGTCCTCGTTCGTGTTCTTCTCTCCTCAAAGCAGCTTCGCGTTCTTGTTCTTCCCTCCGTATGGCAGCTGCTCGTTCTTGTTGTTCGAGGGCTTCCCTTTGCTGTTCGCGGGCTTCCTTTTGCTGCTCACGTTCAATCTTAGCCAGCTCTAGTTTAAGTTTCATCGTTGCCAAGTCAGTTTTATCTGCAATATAGTAAGTTTCATGAGTTTCAGAGTCTATCTTACCTTGCTCTAAATAGTAATCCAGCAACAGGTTGTGTAGGTCATTTTTGTTGGCTTGATAGGGAACTTCTAGTTGATACTCATGTGCAAGAGTTTGTAGTTCAGTCCTCTTGGCACGACTTAAAGTCCCTATTTCACCTGCTGGATTTGCACGGAAAGTTTGGAGACGAAACATGGTGAAATTAGCAAATAAAGGTACACGAATGTTCAATAATGAAATGTCAGAAACAGGACAACGTGGCAACTGGTACCTATCCTGTGTGATCTTTAACAATTAACGTTAAGTGAAAGATATTAAATTAAATCAAGGGCGCAGGAAATCTTGTACCCGGTACTCATGTAAGAGAATAAGGGCAAGAAAATCCTACTAACAAATGAAACAAAGTTTCGAAAACAAATGAAACAGTTAAATGCTTCAAAAGTAAAATTGGTAGTCCAAGGATGTAGGCATACCTTGCCAAGTCTCTATAGGACATAAAGCAAGTTTTTCCCACTGAATTTAATATGATACTTACAGAATTAGCGAACTTTTGTGCTCTGAAAAAATAAGCTAATTCCCTACCGTTGTATGTATCATCATCTCTGACTGACGTGTAGGGGTGCGAGGTGTCAACCGGTGACGAGAACTGCTGCTGAGGTCCCAATTCAGCAACTAAAGTTCGAGCTAGAGGAACTATGGCCCTCTTTGTCCTCCTACAGTCAGATTGCAGAAGATTGGGTACTCTTGACCCGGGGCAGACCACAGTACCAGGGTACCAATATGATGATCTGTCAGAATGAGAAATATTCAAGGGACATAGATGGTAAATACGAGTAATAACATGGAGGGAGAGATGACCAATTAAGAGTATGACTGAGGCCTACAGTCACCACGTAATCCAAAGTTGTCTCACCTTCACTATATGTTACTCTCGTAATGCACAATACACCGCACCTTATAAAAAATGAAATTGAATGAAAAATAGTAAAGCTACGTTAACAAAGTTAAATACGCTTACCATAAATTACCACTTGGCACCAGTACCTGAGTGAGGCTCCTAGGACAGGCCCCCATATAACTTGTGACGGTAACGCGTTGGTGTTCGGCTGTTTAAGGCTAGGGGTATGGCCTCGTCACATAGTTATAAAAAAAAATAGAAAAACTGGAACTTCGTCTGTGGTAAGGTAAGGAGAAGACACACAAAACACAAGTAAAACTTTAACAATGAAATTTTAATTACGTTAAATAAATCAAAACATGAAAATAATGCACAAACAAATTCTTATAATAAAATCAATGAATCAAAATAATAAGAATACTTAAATGACACAATGAAAAGTTACGTTAAGTCAAAATAACAAGAAGTGCAACAAAAGTTTAGTGGGAGGTGCTGGAATATTGGCTTAAAGCCACCACCTCTCTCAGTACACGCTAACGTCTAGCTGGGAGGAGTGCTGGCTACGAAAGCACGGAACATTCTGAGGACTGATGTTGGGGCGACCCCAGACATCAGGTAGTATTGGGGGGCGAGTGCAGGTGCAGCCAGACCGGCGACCAATCAGCGGAGCCGTAGCGATCAACGGGTAGTTTGGTGGTTGGAGTTCGAACAGGTGGCTGGTTGCATACGTTTCTGCTCACCCTGGCAAGCCTTGCTGGTGTTTGTTGTCGTTGTTGGACATTTCTTCCATAGTCTTTTATATAGTTGTGAAGACGTAATTATGGAGGGAAGAGCAGGCTCAATCTCTTGAAGGAGATTATCGTCACACCTTGGCCTGTTTTCATCATGTCGGCGGGTGGAGATCGCTGCTGTTTTTTATATTATATGCATATAGGCCCGTTGGGAATTCAATTGCGAACACATTGATACTAAAATGAAAGACCTAGGACGAGAATTGAGATGACAAAACTGAAAAGAGTGTAAACATTTCATCACTCTTGTGTGCTCCTGGGTACTTTCTCTCACTTTCTCTGTTAGTTGCGGATGGTAAGCCGGGCTATTGGAGTTTATATGCATTTAGTCCTGTAGAGAATTCTATTGCGAACATATTGATACCGAATTGAATATCTTAGGACGAGAATTGAGCTGACAAAGTTGAAAAGATTATACACTTTTCAGAATTTACTGTGCTCTCCCTCGCGCTCCCGCGGAACGCCCAAGCCCACCTGAGGTAGTGGGGAGGTCCCGGGCCGGTGCATCAAAGTGATAATGTTGTGAATAATGAATTAAAAAAAGTCCACTTATGGATGTCAACTAACAAATTAACACTAAACATAAAAAAGACCTACTACATCTTACTTGGAAGCAAATCATCGAATGCAATTCAGCTACAGATAGACAACATTAACATCAGTAATAAAAATGATGGAAAGTTTCTTGGCCTATTCCTAGACAAGAAACTCAACTTCAGCACCCACATTCAACACATAACTAAGAAAGTCTTTAAAACAGTTGGTATACTCTCTAAAATAAGATATTATGTTCCTAACTCTGCTCTCCTCTCACTATATTATGCACTAATCTATCTCTATCTTAATCATGGTATCTGTGCATGGGGGTCTACCACTGCAAACCACCTTAAGCCCATCATCACCCAGCAAATACTCTGCTATCAGAATAATAACAAATTTTTCTTTCAGACAACACTCAGCTCCCTTGTTTAAATCCCTAAACTTGCTAAATATTAACTCCCTCCACACATTCTCTTGTGTCAACTACATTTACAAAACCCTGTTCTTAAATGCAAACCATGCTCTGAAACTCTCCCTGGACAGATGTAATAGGACCCATTATCACCACACCAGAAATAAATATCTCTTTGATATCTCCAGGGTCAAACATAGTCTGTGTAAACACTCTATGCAAATTAAGGGACCTAGTCTATGGAACTCACTCCCTAGTGAATTGAAAAGCTGTCAAACTCTTGACTCATTTAAAAACAAAAAGTACCTAATTTCATCTTCGTAGTTTCCTACACTGAGCTTTAAATTTGCTCTGTATCTAGTGTTACCCAATCTCCCAATCTTTATGTACTTAACCCAAACAACTTTATCATTGTGTTCATTGCTCTCTTCTTTTATGTGCTAGCCGTATGCTGTATTGTGCCTACTAATTTTTTTTAAACTACCATTCAAGCTGTCATTGCAATCAAGCTGAGTTACCTATGTGCTTTAATATACCTACAATTTTTCTCTTATCTTTTATTTTTTTCTTGCTATGTAACTGTTATCATTTTTATAAATTTTGGAAGTATTTACCAACTTAAAGTTTTCTTAGATTAAGGACTTGCCCGAAACGCTGCGCGTACTAGTGGCTTTACAAGAGGCTTTACAAGATTGTAATTACTATGCTATGTATCCTCACAATCCCAATGTACCTTCTTGTATATATATAAATAAAATAAAATAAAATAAAAATACAAACAAATGGCGGCGTTTCGCCTCCAATCTGTTTAAAATTGCCTTGCTGTGATGTTTGCTGTCCAGGAAATGTCAATCTAGATCCTCTTCTAAGACCGGGTGACGTTCATGATCTAAATGTGTGGTATGCAACAGTTGTTTTCCCAGTATCCTCAAAGGTATCGTCAATGTTTGTAGGAGAGACGCTGCGTGAACCTCCACCAGTCGCCATGACGCTCAGATCACGTCGCAGCAGCACTCTTGACTTAAAAATTTCACCTACACTACACACATCCTTTATCGATGGAAATATCTTTCATATCTACATTACACGCGATACTCATCACAAACTCTCTACACTTTACATGGCAATCTTCCGTGCTTACGACCTTCATCACTGTACCGCTCCCGTTGTCAGCAACAGGACACGTAGCGTCACTACCACTCCCGTTGTTAACAATAGTACACGTAGCGTCACTACCACTCCCGTTGTCAGCAACAGGACACGTAGCGTCACTACCACTCCCGTTGTTAACAATAGTACACGTAGCGTCACTACCACTCCCGTTGTCAACAACAGGACACGTAGCGTCACTACCACTCCCGTTGTCAACAACAGGACACGTAGCGTCACTACCACTCCCGTTGTCAACAACAGGACACGTAGCGTCACTACCACTCCCGTTGTCAACAACAGGACACGTAGCGTCACTACCACTCCCGTTGTCAACAACAGGACACGTAGCGTCACTACCACTCCCGTTGTCAACAACAGGACACGTAGCGTCACTACCACTCCCGTTGTCAACAACAGGACACGTAGCGTCACTACCACTCCCGTTGTCAACAACAGGACACGTAGCGTCACTACCACTCCCGTTGTCAACAACAGGACACGTAGCGTCACTACCACTCCCTTTGTCAACAACAGGACACGTAGAGTCACTACCACTCCCGTTGTCAACAACAGGACACGTAGCGCCACTACCACTCCCGTTGTCAACAACAGGAAACGTAGCGTCACTACCACTCCCGTTGTCAACAACAGGACACGTAGCGTCACTACCACTCCCATTGTCAACAACAGGACACGTAGCGTCACTACCACTCCCGTTGTCAACAACAGGACACGTAGCGTCCCTACCACTCCCGTTGTCAACAACAGGACACGTAGCGTCACTACCACTCCCGTTGTCAACAATCCCGAAGTTGTATGTCAACTTTTGGTCAATTCTTTATTATAATATTATAATATACAAGTTATATAGGAACACGAATTATAAGGGAGAAAGTACAAAGCCAGGATGACTATATAGCTCTTTATTATATTGCTATAATTACAATACTATAATTTATTAAACAGAAATTTTTCGTTTACAGAATAATATTCTTTCAGAAAATACAGAAAATACACTTTATTATACAGAAACACAAGTAAATAATTATCAAAGGCGGCGCCATGCTGGGAAGGCCAAAAGAAAAAGAGGACCTTAGGGCATATTAAGAAGTGTTTCAGAGACGCGACACAGGTCTATGGAGGTGTTTACAAGATCCTCACATTACTCTGGTCAACAACTTTACCATTCTCTTTTTGAGTGACTTTTTAGGTCTAACTTCATCACTGTTAATGTTGCTCAAGTCGATGGCCTGTGTGTTCTGTTCGGAATGGACTTCACTGTTTATGTTGCTTATGTCGATGGGCTGTGTGTTCTTTCTGTTCGGGGTGGAATTTTTCTGTGGTTACAGGTCTATCGATGCATCCGGTGTTCGGCCTAACACCGGATAGAACTTCATCCCTGGTGAGGAAAGGGGTTGCTGTTGCGCTCCAAGACAGCTTTTTCTGCTGCGAAAGTTATATTGGTGTATCGGAGGATATCGTCTCCGATTATGTATTCGGCGTCATACACCTGGAGGATGTATACATCTGTATGGAATGTAAGACCTTGGAATTTTATTTCTGCATTCCTTATAACGTGTTTTGTTCTTAATGTCTTATCGTCTAAATTTTGCACTTCTTGCACTTCACACGTTTCAATTTTAAGGCCCAGTTTTCTGGCACGACGTCTGCTGATGGTTGTTATGGGCGAACCAGTGTCCAGGAGAGCCTTAGCTCTCTTGCCGTTGATTTTAGTTTTGATTCTGATGGAATCGTAGTTTGTGACAAAGTACTTCGTGTTATCCTGCAACTTGTGCATTTTTACTGGCCGTATTATTAGTCGGGGATTTTTCATGTCATTAATTATTGAGCAATTATGTGCAACTAAAATATCCATTCCCAGCAAGGCCTCATTACTGGGTAAATCATCAACATAGATCTCTGCATCCAGAGATAAATTTGCACACCGGAAATAAGGTTTAGCTTTTAGGACCCCCTTGAAGAACTTTGAGAAGTCCATTTGCTTCCACTCGTTATCATTTATGTCTATGGACTCCATTTTATCTAAACGCTTAAAATCCTTGCCCATTACGGCCTCCAATCCATATTCCTTCATAAAGGGAACCGTAACAATGGTGTATTATGTGCCGGTGTCCACCACGAAATGAACTGGCTGGCCATCTAACCGTACAGATACATACAAATCAGTGTCGTCCCGGTAAAGAGGGAGGGACACCTCTCTCGATGCTCGTTTCTTACGTCCCATTGTTGCGTTTTATACTTAATTGTCGTCAGGAAGCTCTACCTCATGCTTATATCCGTGATACAATTTTTTTTAGTTAGGCTGCAATAATGTTCAGTTAGGCTGCAATAATGTTTAGTTAGGCTGCAATAATGTTCAGTTAGGCTGCAATAATGTTTAGTTAGGCTGCAATAATGTTTAGTTAGACTGCAATAATGTTCAGTTAGGCTGCAATAATGTTTAGTTAGGCTGCAATAATGTTTAGTTAGGCTGCAATAATGTTCAGTTAGGCTGCAATAATGTTCAGTTACGCTGCAATAGTATTCATTTAGCTATAATTAATATTGTTGTAATTCATATAACAGGCAGTAAAGTCGTGGAGGAGAGTGTACAGGAGGAGTCACTAGGTGGACCTGGGCCGCATAGTAGCGGTCATCCTCCCAGCTTGGTTCCTTTTGGTAATTACTTATTTGGGGTTTCTTTATAACAGAAATGCGGACCAGGAGCTGGAGTACAACATTATGGTGAGGATTAATAGTAATTGTCAACGGTAAGGGAGGGAAACTATGAGGAGAAAGCGCCAAGCCCCCACGATTGTACAGTATAGCGCTCCCTGTTATTGACAACGGGAGTGGTAGTGACGCTGTGTGTCCTGTTGTTGACAACGGGAACGGTAGTGATGCTAGGTGTCCTGTTGTTGCCAACGGGAGTGGTAGTAATGCTACGTGTCCTATTGTTGACAACGGGTGTGGTAGTGATGCTATGTGTCCTGTTGTTGCCAACGGGAGTGGTAGTGACGTTACGTGCCCTGTTGTTGACAACGGGAGTGGTAGTGACGCTACGTGCCCTGTTGTTGACAACGGGAACGGTAGTGACGCTATGTGTCCTGTTGTTGCCAACGGGAGTGGAAGTGACGATACGTGTCCTGTTGTTGACAACAGGAGTGGTAGCGACGCTACGTATCCTGTTGTTGACAACGGGAGTGGCAGTGACACTACGTGTCCTGTTGTTGACAACGGGAGTTGTAGTGACGCTACGTGCCCTGTTGTTGACAACGGGAACGGTAGTGATGCTAGGTGTCCTGTTGTTGACAACGGGAGTGGAAGTGACGCTACGTGTCCTGTTGTTGTCAACGGGAGCGGTAGTGACGCTACGTGTCCTGTTGTTGACAACGGGAGTGGTAGTGACGCTACGTATCCTGTTGTTGACAACGGGAGTGGTAGTGACGCTATGTGTCCTGTTGTTGGCAACGGGAACGGTAGTGACGCTACGTGTCCTGTTGTTGCCAACGGGAGTGGCAGTGACGATACGTGTCCTGTTGTTGACAACAAGAGTGGTAGCGACGCTACATGTCCTGTTGTTGACAACGGGAGTGGCAGTGACGCTACGTGTCCTGTTGTTGACAACGGGAGTGGTAGTGACGGTACTTGTCTTGTTGTTGACAACGGTAGTGACGCTGCGTGTCCTGTTGTTGACAACGGGAGTGGTAGTGACGCTACGCGTCCTGTTCTTGACAACGGGAGTTGTAGTGACGCTACGTGCCCTGTTGTTGACAACGGGAGTGGCAGTGACGCTACGTGCCCTGTTGTTGACAACGGGAACGGTAGTGATGCTAGGTGTCCTGTTGTTGACAACGGGAGTGGTAGCGACGCTACGTGTCCTGTTGTTGACAACGGGAGTGGCAGTGACACTACGTGTCCTGTTGTTGACAACGGGAGTTGTAGTGACGCTACGTGCCCTGTTGTTGACAACGGGAGTGGCAGTGACGCTACGTGCCCTGTTGTTGACAACGGGAACGGTAGTGATGCTAGGTGTCCTGTTGTTGACAACGGGAGTGGTAGCGACGCTACGTGTCCTGTTGTTGACAACGGGAGTGGCAGTGACACTACGTGTCCTGTTGTTGACAACGGGAGTTGTAGTGACGCTACGTGCCCTGTTGTTGACAACGGGAGTGGCAGTGACGCTACATGCCCTGTTGTTGACAACGGGAACGGTAGTGATGCTAGGTGTCCTGTTGTTGACAACGGGAGTGGTAGTGACGCTACGTGTCCTGTTGTTGTCAACGGGAGCGGTAGTGACGCTACGTGTCCTGTTGATGACAACGGGAGCGGTAGTGATGCTAGGTGTCCTGTTGTTGACAACAGGAGTGGTAGTGACGCTACGTGTCCTGTTGTTGGCAACTGGAACGGTAGTGACGCTACGTGTCCTGTTGTTGCCAACGGGAGTGGCAGTGACGATACGTGTCCGTTGTTGACAACAAGAGTGGTAGCAACGCTACGTGTCCTGTTGTTGACAACGGGAGTGGCAGTGACGGTACTTGTGCTGTTGTTGACAACGGTAGTGACGCTGAGTGTCCTGTTGTTGACAACGGGAGTGGTAGTGACGCTACGTGTCCTGTTGTTGTCAACGGGAGCGGTAGTGACGCTACGTGTCCTGTTGTTGACAACGGGAGTGGTAGCGACGCTACGTGTCCTGTTGTTGACAACGGGAGTGGTAGTGACGCTTCGTGTCCTGTTGTTGACAACGGAAGTGGTAGTGACGGTACTTGTCCTGTTGTTGACAACGGTAGTGACGCTGCGTGTCCTGTTGTTGACAACGGGAGTGGTTGTGACGTTACGTGTCCTGTTGTTGACAACGGGAGTGATTGTGATGCTACGTGTTCTGTTGTTGACAACGGTAGTGATGCTACATGTCCTGTTGTTGACAACGGGAGTGATAGTGATGCTACGTGTCCTGTTGTTGACAACGGTAGTGATGCTACATGTCCTGTTGTTGAGAACGGGAGTGATAGTGATGCTACGTGTCCTGTTGTTGACAACGGTAGTGATGCTACATGTCCTGTTGTTGACAACGGGAGTGGTAGTGACGCTGCGTGTCCTGTTGTTGACAACGGGAGTGATTGTGATGCTACGTGTCCTGTTGTTGACAACGGTAGTGATGCTACATGTCCTGTTGTTGACAACGGGAGTGATAGTGATGCTACGTGTCCTGTTGTTGACAACGGTAGTGATGCTACATGTCCTGTTGTTGAGAACGGGAGTGATAGTGATGCTACGTGTCCTGTTGTTGACAACGGTAGTGATGCTACATGTCCTGTTGTCGACAACGGGAGTGGTAGTGACGCTGCGTGTCCTGTTGTTTGTTACGTACCTCTCTAAGATACGTAATTAAATAAATTAATTTGTACATTTATATATGCTTACATTTATATATGTTTTGTGAAATATATAATTTCATGCAGGTATATGTTTATATATTATTGTTTGTTTGGAGTTAGGCCCAACGTATCGTGGGATTGATTGTTTTATTTCTTTGTGTGCAGTTGTTCCCGTGGGAACTAATGATTTGTGAGTATGCCATCATTCCCCTTTGTTTGTGTTATTTTAATTACTGTATAAAGCAATAATTACCTTTTTTTGTTATACATTTAGTTCTAACCAATTACTAAGTTAGTTTAAGATTGCTCTTGTCACAATATATTGCTCCATGTAAGTTTATAAATACTTGTAACTTTAGCAAATTTTCGCGTTGAGGGATAACATCTCTGGGAGATAAGTCTGAGATTCGGTTGTGTCATTAGTAGATATATAGTCTGGGAGAAACAGTATTTCTGATTTTGTTTTATAATTGATCTTGTCCATCTGTACTTTACATTATATGGTATAAAATATATATTTAAATTTATATGTATATTTCCTCAGTCCTAAAGGAGAAATTTTACTAAGTGCTTTGTACCAATTAGGGGGTTACACTGGTGACCCGCTCTAGAGAACAGCAGTTGTAGTATCCCTAGACATTAACGGTCTGGCTGTTAGGGTTCCGAGCCGTAACGAACGATTGGTAACATTGTTGACAACGGTAATGATGCTACGTGTCCTGTTCTTGACAACGGAAGTGATAGTGACGCTGCGTGTCCTGTTGTTGACAACGGTAGTGATGCTACATGTCCTGTTGTTGACAACGGGAGTGGTAGTGACGCTGCGTGTCCTGTTGTTGACAACGGTAATGTGGCTACGTGTCCTGTTGTTGACAACGGTAATGGGGCTACGTGTCCTGTTGTTGACAACGGTAATGATGCTACGTGTCCTGTTGTTGACAACAGGAGTGATAGTGATGCTACGTGTCCTGTTGTTGACAACGGTAGTGGTTGTGACGATACGTGTCCTGTTGTTGACAACGGTAGTGTTGCTACATGTCCTGTTGTTGACAACGGAAGTGATAGTGATGCTCGTGTCCTGTTGTTGACAACGGGAGTGGTAGTGATGCTACGTGTCCTTTTGTTGACAACGCGAGCGGAAGTGACACTACGTGTCCTGTTGTTTGCAACGGAAGCGGAAGTGACGCTACGTGTCCTGTTGTGTACAACGGGAGTGGTAGTGATGCTCGTGTCCTGTTGACAACGGGAGTGATAGTGACGCTGCGTGTCCTTTTGTTGACAACGGGAGTGGTAGTGATGCTACGTGCCCTGTTGTTGACAACGGGAGTGGTAGTGACGCTACGTGTCCTGTTGTTGACAACGGGAGTGTTAGTGACGCTACGTGTCCTGCTGTTGACAACGGTAGTGTGAAGTGGCGGTACTTGTCCTGCTGTTGACAACGGTAACGACGCTGTGTCCTGTTGTTGACAACGGTAGTGGAAGTGACGGTACTTGTCCTGTTGACAACGGTAGTGACGCTGTGTCCTGTTGTTGACAACGGGAGTGGTAGTGACGCTGCGTGTCCTGTTGTTGACAACGGGAGTGGTAGCGACAGATACTTCACAGATCTGTAAGTGATCGTATTACTGAAATTAATGCTTTAATTGGTATCAAGATGCTAAGGCTAACCCACCCTAACCCCTGCACTGAAGCCCTCCAAGCCTTCTTCCTTGAAGGTCAGTATTCCTCCAAATGGATTACTGGAACTGCCAATGTGCTCAGTATGTATAACTTTCATCACCCCTACCAAGAGAGGCAACAACGACACTTTCCTGCCTCATGGGAGATCAAATTCAAATTCAAATTCAAATGTTTATTAGGGTAAAGTACATACATACAAGGTGTGATGCAAACATTGATGGATTTATAGATATAGCTAGTACATACAATGCCTAAAGCCACTATGACGTAAATGGTTTCGGGCAGGAAAAACACTAACGACTAAAACTTAAAACTAATTGAGATTAAAGTATAAATTGTGTTGAGAACATAAAAAAATAAAAAAGGGGGAACATGTCAGGAAAATAGCAAAAATACAATTTGGTCAACAAACAGCATTGTTTAAAATTAGCAGACATGGGTTGACATTTTAAGGGTAAGGTAGGTTACAACCAACAAATTCACACTAAACATAAAAAAGACCTTCTACATCTTATTTCGAAGCAAATAAACAAATGCAATTCAGCTTCAGATAGACAATGTTAACATCTGCAATAAAAATATAGGACAGTTCCTTGGCCTATTCATTGACAAGAGACACCCACAAACAACATACAACCAAAAAAAGTATAAAAAACGGTCGGTATACATTCTAAATTCAGATATTATGTTTCAAACTCTGCTCTCCTCTCATTATACTATGCGTTAACATATCCCTATCTTACATACGGTATCTGTGCATGGAGTTCAACCACTGCAAGCTACTTCAACCCCATCGTCACCCAGCAAAAATCTGATATCAGAACAAAAACAAGCTCTGTTTTCAGACAACACTCAGCCTCCCAGTTTAAATCCCTCAACAAACTAAACATAAACTCACTCCATACCTTCTCTTGTGCCATTTACATTTACGAAACCTTGTTCCTAGATTCAAATCCTGATCTAAAACTCTTCCTTAACAGATGTAATAGAATCCATAATCGACACACTAGAAATAAATATCTTTGATATCCCCAAAGTTAAATTAAATCTGTGCAAACACTCTATGCAAATAAAGGAACCTATAATACACACAGAAAATCACAATAGCGTGATATATCAAATGAACAAATTCACAAGGGCCGTGATGAGGGTTCGAACCTATGCACGGGGTGTTCCCAGATGCGCCTTAGTCAACTGCACCACGACATGGTCATTTCTAAATGTCGTGGTACAATTGACTACAGTTGACAGTTGTACAATGGACCATGTCGTGGTACAAGTTGACTAAGGCGCATCTGGGAACATCCCGTGCGTAGGTTCAAACCCTCATCACGGATCTTGTGAATTTGTTCAAAGGGACCTAGTCTATGGAACTCACTCCGTAACACATTAAAATGCTGTCCAACCTATTCAAAAGTAACACCAAAACGTACCTAATTTCACCCTCAAAATTTTCTACCTAGTGCTTCACTCGCACTGTATCATATGTTACCCCCAAAATATGTGCCTAAGCCATATAACTTCACCGTTGTAATCACTACCATCATCTTATGTCATGGTTATGTTAAATGCAAATGCCACTACAATGTACCTAGAAATAATCCTCAAATTATGCTACAACGTACCTGTTGATAATCCTCAAATTTTACAATAATGTAGTTTTACAACAATCACAATCATCTGATTGAAAACAAACAATATAATGTAAGAATGATGCAAGGCACTTGAGAGATAAGTTTACTAATTTTCTTCAAATTTTCTTACAATGTACCTATTAACTCTTTTCAGTTTTGCTACAAATTACCTACTTAAAATTATCTGTTAGATTAAGGACCTGCCCGAAACGCTATGCGTGTTAGTGCCTTTAGAAGAAAGTAAAAACATTAAGGGTATGTACTCTCATAAACCCATTGTACCTTCTTGTATATTATATATATATATATATATATATATATATATATATATATATATATATATATATATATATATATGTCGTACCTACTAGCCAGAACGCACTTCTCAGCCTATTATGCAAGGCTCGATATGCCTAATAAGCCAAGTTTTGCTGAATTAATATATTTTCTCTAATTTTTTTCTTATGGAATGATAAAGCTACCCATTTCATTATGTATGAGATCAATTTTTTTTATTGGAGTTAAAATTAACATAGATATATGACCGAACCTAACCAACCCTACCTAACCTAACCTAACCTATCTTTATAGGTTAGGTTAGGTTAGGTAGCCGAAAAAGTTAGGTTAGGTTAGGTTAGGTAGGTTAGGTAGTCGAAAAAACATTAATTCATGAAAACTTGGCTTATTAGGCTTATATATTAAACTTGGCTTGGCTTATATATATATATATATATATATATATATATATATATATATATATATATATATATATATATATATATATATATATATATATATATATATATATATATATATATATATATATATATATATATATATATATATATATATATATATATATATATATATATATATATATATATATATATATATATATATATATATATATATATATATATATATATATATATATATATATATATATATATATATATATATATATATATATATATATATATATATATATATATATATATATATATATATATATATATATATATATATATATATATATATATATATATATATATATATATATATATATATATATATATATATATATATATATATATATATATATATATATATATATATATATATATATATATATATATATATATATATATATATATATATATATATATATATATATATATATATATATATATATATATATATATATATATATATATATATATATATATATATATATATATATATATATATATATATATATATATATATATATATATATATATATATATATATATATATATATATATATATATATATATATATATATATATATATATATATATATATATATATATATATATATATATATATATATATATATATATATATGACAATGTCAGACCACGGAGGAAAAATGAAACAGGAAATTTCCTTAAGTACTTTCGTATATTAAATACATCTTCAGAAGGTCATTTTACAGATCGAGTGATGGGTATAAATAGGCAGGAAGGAGTGGTGAAGTAAGGTGAGGTACAATACTTGGACAACGCAGAAGGCCCATAGGCCCATCTGATGCACCC